>NC_072012.1:1758490-1945990 GCF_027791375.1 Indicator indicator
CTTTGAGTCTTCCATGAAGTGCTCTGATGTGAGACTTGTCACCAAGCTTTTCCATGGTGAACACCAACAAAAATGTTCCTGCAGAGAAGCTCTCCTCTGAGTATGCCTCTTATTACTTGATCTATTGGCTTTACAGATTCTTTGGCAGAATTCCTTACTCTGAAATGCTTTTGTTTTTTTCCAAGCTGTTTGTTAGACTCTTTCTTACTGTGTTGACTCTTAATTTCTTAAGCAAATATTCCAAAGTTGTCAGTTTTGGTTTCCTTTGGTGGTATTTTTACATAATGCTTTGGCTACATTCCCATGTCCCATTTATTTAAGCCATGTTTTCTATTCTTCTTGACCAGTAATCTCAGTTTCTTTTTAGCAGGCTGTCTGTATTAATTGTATCCTAACTCAGCTCCAAGTTTGTCACTTCTGTATTCTAACAGGCACTACTTCTTTGCTGACAGAGCACAGCAGGGATGTCCTATCATTGACCATACAGAAAAGAGTCCCAGGCTGTAGATCTGGCAAGGACCCAGGGTGGCACATATACAGGTGTGTCGGTGTGAGCTGAAATTCCCCCCCCACCAACAATAACCAGGCTAGCCCAGTCTGGAAGCAAATGAAAAGCTGTATTTACAAGCAGATGAAATGCAATGAATATGTACAAATATACAAAAATTCACAACATTCACAAATATATACAATCAACAGAAAAAGCACAATCGATCTCCCTTTGCTTCCCCCCAAGGGGACCCTCCCAAAGGGGGCCTCCCTCTCCCAGGAGCTTCCCCCCCTGACCCCCCTGGACAGAGAAGCAGAGTTTAGTTAGAGCAGAAAGTTGTTAACTTAGCTGCCAAGGTCAGTGTGTTATCTTCAGCCAGAAGAGAAGAAGAAACAGCAGCCAGACAGCCCAGCAACTGCCCCCACTGCCGAACGCAGAATGTGCAGAGTGCCTACTTTGTTTTGGGTAATAGTTCTTAAACATTTCTATCTATCCAATGGAAGTGTTTAGAACAATCGTTATTTTGCTTTCTTACACCCAATAGTGACTTATTTACATTCTTTCACTTTCTCTGTTCTGAACTTTGCAAGGAAAAATTAAAAAGACAGTTTCAAACCATCACAGTCCACCCCTTCTAAACAATTCCATTGGCTGCTACTATCATTTATCTAATCTAAAATAATATCTACAACAATAGGTGAATAAAGACCATAGTCCATTCCGGCTATCTCAGATGTAGATGATTCAAAAGAGTCAAATCACAGGAAAAACAGCAAACAGCTTGTTTCCTCGCAGATGGAGCGAAGGAAGGAACAGGGACTCTCAGGTGACTCAGGGCTCTCAGGGTTCGTGCACCGTAGATCTCATGGACTCTCCTCTTGGGCGCGATGCTGTATCTGCGCAACACTCTGAATTTAACCTCTCTCAGCCAAAGTTAGATTTCTTTGTGGAATACACTGAATTTCACCATTTTCTTGCATCACCCAATAGGTGTGACCAGGACCTTCAGCAGAAACCATGCCTCGGACAGATTTGGCCTCTCCTGAAGGAGAAAATACCCAAACAGTTTTGCCTAACAGATTCTTTTCTCTGATAACAGGAACTCTATCACCTTCCTCCTTTCGCAACAAATCTGACTGGGCAGGTCCAGCTCGATTCACTGAACCTCTACTATTCACCAACCAGGTTGCTTGTGCTAAATGTTTCTCCCAGTTTTTCAAAGATCCACCCCCCATGGCTTTGAGAGTGGTTTTCAGCAAACCGTTGTAGCGTTCGATCTTCCCTGCAGCTGGTGCATAGTAGGGAATGTGGAATATCCACTCGATGCCGTGCTCTTTGGCCCAGTTTTTTACAAGATTGTTCTTGAAATGAGTTCCATTGTCTGACTCAATCCTCTCTGGAGTTCCGTGTCTCCACAGGATTTGTCTTTCCAGACCAAGAATGGTGTTACGTGCAGTTGCATGAGGAACTGGATAAGTTTCCAGCCATCCAGTGCTTGCCTCTACCATAGTCAGCACATACTGCTTACCAGATGGAGAACGAGGTAGAGTGATGTAGTCAATCTGCCAGGCTTCACCATACTTGTACTTGGACCATCGGTCACCGTACCACAAGGGCTTGATCCGCTTTGCCTGCTTAATAGCAGCACAAATGTCACAGTCATGGATGACTTGTGTGATAGCATCCATGGAAATGTCAATGGATCTGTCACGAGCCCATCGGTAGGTTGCATCTCTGCCTTGATGTCCTGACGAGTCATGGGCCCACCGAGCTAAGAACAGCTCACCTCGGTGTTTCCAGTCAAGATCAGGATCAGAAACCAATTCCGAACCTCTCTGAGCTTTTCTATGTTTCTTCTTACATCTACGCAGGTTGGAAGAGTGAGTAGCCTTACGTCTTTCTTGACACAGTGCTATCAGCAGCCATATGATTATTCCAAGAAACAACAAAATTAAGGCTAGCACAAGATATCTAGGGTACCACTGGTTCCAAAGACCCTCTGTAGTTGTAAGAGGAGTAACAAACTCAAATGTGTCTGCTAGCAGATTCATAGTTGAGTTACCATAGCTTCTAAGCCCAATAAGACCACAACAGAATTCAACAGCATTCAGTAACTTGTTCTTAACCCAAAGAAACGACTTATATGCCACATATCTCACAATCTTGTCTATCATGCAAGAAATGGCCCATCTGTAGACAATCACACTGATAATAGATAAAATAGAATGACTCAGAACCCAAAACAGCTTCATTTTGCTTCCTAATCTGAGCAGGAATAAATCATACAAGCAATCGAGCCCCACGTTGGGCGCCAAAAATAAAAAGTGTGTCGGTGTGAGCTGAAATTCCCCCCCCACCAACAATAACCAGGCTAGCCCAGTCTGGAAGCAAATGAAAAGCTGTATTTACAAGCAGATGAAATGCAATGAATATGTACAAATATACAAAAATTCACAACATTCACAAATATATACAATCAACAGAAAAAGCACAATCGATCTCCCTTTGCTTCCCCCCAAGGGGACCCTCCCAAAGGGGGCCTCCCTCTCCCAGGAGCTTCCCCCCCTGACCCCCCTGGACAGAGAAGCAGAGTTTAGTTAGAGCAGAAAGTTGTTAACTTAGCTGCCAAGGTCAGTGTGTTATCTTCAGCCAGAAGAGAAGAAGAAACAGCAGCCAGACAGCCCAGCAACTGCCCCCACTGCCGAACGCAGAATGTGCAGAGTGCCTACTTTGTTTTGGGTAATAGTTCTTCAACATTTCTATCTATCCAATGGAAGTGTTTAGAACAATCCTTATTTTGCTTTCTTACACCCAATAGTGACTTATTTACATTCTTTCACTTTCTCTGTTCTGAACTTTGCAAGGAAAAATTAAAAAGACAATTTCAAACCATCACAACAGGACAGATGGAGCCTTAGAAAGCTGTAGTTGCTAAGACTTAATCAGTTTATTACTGACCCTGTCAACTTGCTTTTTATTAGAAGACTTGCCCATTTTGAACAGAATTTAACAGCAATCTTCTTTCAGCTTTGGTGACTTTTGTTTCCTTTTGATTCTACTTCGATTCTGCTCTTAAAAGTAGAGTTTATGTTTCAGAATTCAGTCAGTTCTAGTTGCTGTTGACTAGTATTTGTTCTAGTTCTCTCTACAAAGCAGAATAGATAGGCTTCTGTACTTCTAACTACACTGACTTTTCCATTTCATTACCATTTTATGAAATTTGAAGATAGATGATTACTGTGGCTGTGATAAGTAAGACAATATCAACCTGATGTTTGATGGGCAAATATGTTGTTGAATAATGTTCTGTTTCTACTTCTGAACTTGATCTTTCAGTTCTGTTTCAACATACTCAAGAGTTGCTGTTCTCATGGGCAAAATGCACTTTTTTTTTTTTTTTTGAAAATTGGATGAGTTTGAAGTCCTTGATCCAAAGCACAGAGATAAGAGATTTGCTTAAGAGCAGATATAGAATTATACCAGGCCCTGAAGCTGAACTGTTTGGTTGAAATCAGCTTCTCAGTTTATATTGGTAAATAGGGAAGATGGTAGTCTAAATATAAACATTATAAGCATTGCTTATCAATTGCAATCAGAACTGCTATTTAACTTCAGCAGAAGCTAGTGTGGAAAGCCACACCTCACCAGGTGTGTCAACACTAACTCCCATCCCAAACACAAGTGTTGCATCAAGCTCTGATATCCGTGCTTGATTTTTCCTCCTATTTTCAATGCTGCAAGTCAGTGGCTCTGACCTTCAGCCAGTGTTGTGGACTACTCATTCATGTGTACAGGGATGCCAACTGAGAGTGGTAAATCATATGCAGAACCATAGAATCATAGAATGGTCTGGGCTGGAAGGGACCTCCAAAGTCCACCCCCCTCTGCTGTCAGCAGGGGCATCCTCCAACTAGATCAAGTTGCCCAGAGTCCTGTTGAGCCTCACCTTGAATTTCTCCAAGGATGGGCCTCCAACCACCTCCCTGGGCAACCTGTGCCAGTGTTCCACCACCCTCATGCTAAAGAACTTGTTCCTCACATCCAATCTCAATCTGCTCTGCTCTAGTTTGAAGCCATTGTCCATCGTCCTGTCCCTGCAGGCCTTTGCAAACAGTCTCTCTGCAGCCTTCCTGTAGCCCCCTTCAGGTCCTGGCAGGCTGCTCTTAGGTCTGCCTGGAGCCTTCTCTTCTCCAGGCTGAACACCCCCAGCTCCCTCAGCCTGTCCTCATAGCAGAGCTGCTCCAACCCCCTGATCATTTTCATGGCCCTCCTCTGGACTCTCTCCATCAGGTCCAGGTCCTTTCGTGTGTTGAGGTCTCCAGAGCTGCACACAGTCCTCCAGGGGAGGTGTCAGCAGAGCAGAGCAAAGTGGCAGAATCACCTCTCAGTCTGCTGAAGCTAAGAACTCTCATGAATTAGCTAAAAATGTATAATGTTAAGGACAAGCATTTTTAAAGTTACTACAATTATGACTTTAACTAGGAATCAGCAGAGTCTGACAATTACATCAATCTAGCTCTTGCTTAACAGAGATGGTAAAATTGAAAATAGCACAAATCTGCTTGAGTGCAGTGTCTTTTATTTAGAAATAATAGAATAGTCTGGGTTGGAAGAGACTTTAAAGATCATCTAGTTTCAACCTCACTGCAATGCATAGACCAGATTGCTCAAGGCCCTATCCCAGCCTGGTTTTGATTACTTGCAGGGTTGGAGCTTCCACAGCTGCTCAGGGCAGCCTGTTCCAGTGCCTCATCACCCTCATGGGGGAGAATTTCTTCCTAATGTTTAATGTAAATCTAGCTTCTTCCAGTTTGGAACCATTACCTTCCATCCTATCATGACATGCCTTTGTAAAAATCCCTCTCCAGCTATCCTCTAGGCCCCCTTCAGATGTCAGAAGGCTACTGTAAGGTCTCCCCAGAGCCTTCTCTTCTCCAGGCTAAACAACCTCTCAGCCTGTCTTCACAGGAAAGGTGCTCCAGCCCTCTACCCTTTGTGGCCCCTCCTCTGGAGCCACCCTTGAACAAATCCATGTCCTTCTTGTGCTTGTGACTGCAGAGCTGGACACTACTGCAGGTGGGCTCTTCCTAGAGCAGTTTAGAGCAGAGGGGAGAGGATTGCCTCCCTTGACCTGCTGGCCACACTTCTTTTGATGCAGCACAGCCTTCAGTTGATTATCTTGGCTGCAAGCACACATTGCCAGCTTATGTTGAGCTTCTAATCAACAAATGATACTGTGTTCAGGGTAATGAATGTCTTAATTGAAGAAGGTTTTAGAATGTACACAGTATGAAGATAACTTGTGTCAAAAACCTGATGAGATCTGGCTGGAAAAAAACAATTGGTTTACTGATGATTTTACTTTTTAAAAGTATATTAGAATACTTCACAGTACCACAGTGCTTTAGAGGTTGGAAGGGACTTCCAGAAATCATCCAGTTCAACCCCCTGCCAAAGCAGGATCACCCAGGGTAGTCTGCACAGGAATGCATCCAGGTGGGTTTTGGATATGTCCAGAGAAGGAGACTCCACAACCTCTCTGGGCAGCCTGTTCCAGGGCTCTGTCACCCTCACTGGAAAGAAGTTTCTCCTCATGCTGAGCTGAAACCTTCTCTGTTCAAGTTTGTCTCCGTTGTTCCTTGGCTTATTCCTGTGCACCACCCAACAGAGCCTGGCCCCCTCCCCTTGACACCCACCCCTCAGCTCTTGAGAGACATTGATCAGATCCCCTCTCAGCCTTCTCTTCTCCAGACTAAACAGCCCCAGGGCTCTCAGGCTCTCTTCACAGGGGAGATGCTCAAGTCCCCTAAGCATCCTCCTGGCTCTCCCTTGGACTCTCTCCAGCAGGTCTCTGTCTCTCTTGACCTGGGGAGCCCAAAACTGAACACAGGATTGCAGCTGTGGTCTGAGCAGGACAGAGTAGAGAGGTAGAAGAACCTCCGTAGCCCTGCTGGCCACACTTTTCTTGCTGCACCCCAGGATCCCATTGTCCCTCTTGGCCACAAGGGCACATTGCTGCCCCATGCAGAACCTGCTGTCCACCAACATTCCAGGTGTTTCTCTGTGGAGCTGCTTTCCAGCAGATCACCTCCCAACCTCTCCTAGTGCTTGCTGTTATTCCTCCCCAGATGCAGGACCCTGCACTTGTCCTTCTTGACCTTCCTGAGGTTTGCCTGCAGCCAGCTCTCAGCCTGTCCAGGTCACACTGGATGGCAGCACAGCCTGACAGGTGTCAGCCACCCCCCAGTTTTGTATCATCAGAACTTGCTGAGGGTCCTCTCAATGCCCTCAGCCAGGTCATTGATAAAGATATTGAACAAAACTGGACCCAGTACTGATCCCTGGGGACACCACTGGCCACAGGCCTCCAAGGTGACTCTGTGCCACTGATGACAACCCTCTGAACTCTGCTGTGGAGCCAGTTTGCAATCCACCTCACTGACCAATCATCTATGCCACATCTCCTGAGCTTATATTTCTGTGAGAATATTATGAGAGACAGTATCAAAAGCCTTGCTGAAGTCAAGGCAGATGACATCCATTGCTCTGCCCTCATCTACCCATTTGGTCATGGTCTCATACTTGCTGAATTCCAGAGTGTGGAAAAATGCTGCTATTGTGTTAATACTCAATAAACCCTGAAGAAAACCGCCAGATGCATAAGCCTTAAATTTTGCATCAAAGCAACAATTTGTGCTGATCCCACAGTCACCTGCCTCCTGGAATTCACTTGTTTGGTAAATATCTTAGGAGACCAGATGCACAAATCTCTCTGCCCATCGTGCTGTAATCCTGCGGCAGTGACTTCTGTGTCACTACAGATGTGATGTTTGAGCATGCAGCAAGTTGTGGTGTCTGTTTTACTCTGTGGTGTTCTTGGAAAATGGAGAGCAATGTCAGAAGGCTGAGAAGGTTAATCCAAAGCCACCTTACAGCCTTGCAGTGGGAGCTGCAGTTGCAGGTCCTCCATCCTTTAAAACCTTCAAATCAAAGCAGAGTGTTTTTCTGGAAATTGTGCCAGAATCACCCAGAACTTTCATTCTTAATACCTTGGAAAGAGTTTGAACTCTTTAGCTTTTTGCTATCTTTGACTGCCTTCTGCTCACATTTCATTTCAAGGGCTTGTAGTGTGTCTGAATGCTGCTGTTGTGCTGCGCACCGTCTGAAGGCTCTACAAAATGTTTCATCAGCTGTAAGCAGTTTGACATAGAAGGGTAAGAGCTGGGAATGGTTTATTGAATACCTGTTGGCAAAAGCAGCAAGAAACACCAAGGTATTTGGGATTTTCAGAGTTATTTTTGACACTGGCAAGGGGCTAGGGTTTATTGTGTTGCAGATGTGTGTTTTTCTCCTCCCTGACAGCAAAAGGGCTCTCACTAGATCAGTGTAGTCATCTAAAATTAGATAGGCTGAATCCTTTCCTCTCCCAGGCAAACTTGGACCAATCTAGTCAGAATGATTTTTTGCTTCTAACATAACTTGGGTATAGGGATCAATTGGAGTGTGAGTTACCTACTTCTGTGCCTGTAAGCATGGAAAGGGGAAGCTTTGAGCCACTTAGATAATGAAGTGCAACCTTGGTGAAATAAATACTCTGAATCCTTCAAGTGAAAGATTACAGTTTATAAAAATGAGGATTATTTTGAGTATCCTATATCAGCAATATTGTAGCCAGCAGGACAAGGGAGGTTATTCTTCCCCTGTACTCAGCACTGGTCAGGCCACACCTTGAGTCCTGTGTCCAGTTGTGGGCTTCTCAATTCAAGAGAGATTTTGAGGGACTGGAAGGAGGTTGTAGCCAGGTGGGGGTTGGTCTCTTCTCCCAGGCAACCAGCAGCAGAACAAGAGGACACAGTCTCCAGCTGTGCCAGGGGAGGTCTAGGCTGGATGTTAGGAGGAAGTTCTTTAGAGAGAGAGAGATTTGCCATTGGAATATGCTGCCCAGGGAGGTGGTGGAGTCACCATCCCTGGAGACGTTCAAGAGAAGCCTGGATGAGGCACTTAGTGCCATGGTCTGGTTGATTGGATAGGGCTGGGTGATAGGTTGGACTGGATGATCTTGGAGGTCCCTTCCAACCTGGTTGATTCTATGATTTTATGAAAAGCAAAATGTTGATATTTGTTAGTGTAGTAAAATTTCCCCAGAGTATTCCCTAATTCCAAGTTATGAAATTTCAGATCATAACTATCACCATTGCCAACACTTTTTGTGTCTGGACAAAGATACCTCTGCAGTCATCTGCTAGAAACCTGTTTTTGAATTGGTATTGCTGGCATGAAAGTAGAAGGGAAGTTTTGCTCCTCAGCATTCTGAAGTCAGGGACTCACTCTTTTTAAGCCACACCAACTGTTCTGGTCTACCTGATTGTGTATGACACACTGCTGCAAAGCCCAGGATCTCGTTCAAGACTTTTGCTCTCTACTTAGAACTTGTGATCAGCTCCTTCCAACCATTAATTTGTTTTATGTATGCAATTTCTTGGAGTCCTTGCATTGCTGTTGGAATGTGCAGTAACAGGAAATTCAAGAGATTAAGAGGTTGAATATTACCCAACTGTTTTATGTAAGGTACAGTTTTATGTAAGGTTTGAGACAGTTAAGCATCCATAGAGTCACAGAATGCACTGGCTGGGAATAGACCTCTGGAGGTCCAATGCTCCTGCAGTAAGCAGGGACATCCACAATCAGATCAGGTTCTTCAGAGCCCCATCAAGCCTCATTTTGAATGTCACCATCTCCCTGGGCAACCTGTTCCAGTGTTCCACCACTCTCCTAGTAAAGAACTTCTTTCTAATGTCTGAACTAAATCTACCCTTCAGTAGTTTAAATCCATTGCTCTTTAAAGTCCACACTGAGTCATAGTTAACAGCATTAGACAGATGTGCTAGACAAGGAAAGTCACTTCATTTGTGGCAGTGAACCTTGTCTTTATGCAAGATCTTGTATCCTTGAAATAAACTTGAATTATTTGTATTATTAGGCTGAAGCTTGACCTCCCTACTGAATTCTCCTTTGGAGCTGTTAATCTGAGACAAGAAGAGAAGTTGCTCCCATTTTCAGCTCACAGCACTGACTTGCACACAGTTCCATTGCCATATCTTGTATTGCTCTTCTCTGTAGCAGCAATGCAGATTTTTGTTCTCTACAAGAGGTTAGCTTGTGATAGGTCATAAAATCATAGAATTGTCTGGTTTGGAAGGGACCTCAAGGATCATCCAGTTCAACCCCCTGCCAGGGGTGCAGGGACTCCTCACACTGGCTCACAGCCACATCCAGCCTGCCCTTCAAAACCTCCAGGGAAGAGGCTTCCACCATCTCCCTGGGCAACCTGTGCCAGTGTCTCACTAGCCTCATGGGGAAGAACTTCTTCCTAACATCCAATCTGAATCTACCCACTTCCAGTTTTGCTCCCTTCCTCTTGGTCCTGTCACTCCCTGACACCCTCAAAAGTCCCTCCCCAGCTTTCTTATAGGCCCCCTAGCTGCCTGGCTAATCATTCTGTTCAGTGTAGAAATAGCTCACTACCTTTGAAGCAATCCTTCTTGTTAGTTTTAAGTGAGGACAGGATCAAATACCTACATCACCAGCATTCACCTGATGGTATAATTACAACACCATGCCACAGGGGCTGGAGTTCATTGTAGTTAACTTCAGTAGTGAACAACTGGTGAAGTGACCTCAACCTGATTTATTAGTGTGACCATTTCGTTAACAAATTGTGCATGTAGTTGAAAGTCATCCAAGAGCCTATGAAGATGGAAGGAAAACCACATCTGATCTTTTTTTAACCTTTTGTTCTAAAATAGCTTTAACGTTTCACCAGAACATTGCAGGCAATTTCTGAAGGGAACGCAGTCCAAAGTCACTCCCACAGAAGGGCTCTGTTGGAGTTCTGATTGCTTAAATACCATCCTTGGGTTTAGATGTGAGCCAGCACACTGACATTTCCTTCAACAGTGATATGTATGCCAGTGTTACAAAGGTTTGATGCAGGCACCTTGTAAGATATGCTGAAAGCACCAAGTAAAATGAAGTTAGGGAGTAAAAGTCTTAGTGACTTGTTAGCTGTGCAGCAAGCTGTGAGGAGTGCAGGGAGCTGAGGTACTGTGGGCATCTCCATTAGAAAACAGAGCTGAAAACCTGCTTGACACAAGCTTCCCCAGTTCTGTACTGCAGTCTTATGCCAAGAACATGCTGCCAGACAACTTCCTCAACTCCATTTGCAGTTCATACATTGTCTGTGTTGTATTCCCTGGCTTTTTGTTCCACACAGCAGCGTTTTGCAGTTACCCTCATTATTCAAAGTATGTGGTATTGAGACTCTCATAGCTGTTTATACCTCAACACAGCTTTTCAAAGGTGTTTTTTACATCTAGGTTTTGTATAGGTCTTGCAAAGGAGGTCTAGATGTATGTATTCAAGAATAATAATTAATCCATAGGACAGCAATGTGCCCTTGTGGCCAAGAAGGCCAATGGGATCCTGGGGTGCATTGAGAAGAGTGTGTCCAGCAGAGCCAGGGAGGTTCTCCTGCCCCTCTGCTCTGCCCTGGTGAGACCTCACCTGGAATATTGCATCCAGTTCTGGGCTCCCCAGTTCAAGAGGGACAGGGATCTGCTGGAGAGAGTCCAACAGAGGGCTATGAGGATGCTGAAGGGACTGGAGCCCTGCCTGGTGAGGAGAGGCTGAGAGCCCTGGGGCTGTTTAGTCTGGAGAGAAGGATATTGAGAGGGGATCTGATTAATGTTTATAAATATCTGAGGGCTGGGGGTCAAGAGGGAGGGGACAGGCTCTGCTCACTTGCACCCTGGGATAGGACAAGGGGCAATGGAGAGAAACTCCAGCACAGGAGGTTCCACCTCAACATGAGGAGGAACTTCTTCACTGGGAGGGTGACAGAGCACTGAACAGACTGCCCAGAGAGGTTGTGGAGTCTCCTCTGGAGACTTTCAAAACCCATCTGGATGTGTTCCTGTGTGACCTGTACTGGATTCTATGGTCCTGCTCTGGCAGGGGGAGGTTGGACTCCATGATCTCCAGAGGTCCTTTCCAACCCCTAACATCCTGTGAGCCTGTGATCTTTTATAAGGATATTTTCCTGATGTTGCTTGGTGGTAATTTCTGTCTGTAGAGAAATTGCAGTTGTGCTACAAGGGATGCCCAAATACATTGAGGCACAGGTTTTATTTTCTATGCTATCTTTCTTCAGATGTTAGGCCAAGGCTTGTCTTGCATAATACATGATTATAATAGTGGTATTGTTTTGAGTAAATAAATTGTGATTTAAATACAAAAGTAGAGAAATGAGGAGGAGGTGTATTTCAGTATATGAAGTTGTGTGTAATTCTGCCACATCAGCTTGTGGCACTCTAATATTTGATAGTTAATTACCAGATTTTGTCTTTGCAGGTTGAGATCATGATCCACTTCACAGAGATGGTTTGGAAACAGTTGTTAGGATTCTCAAAGCATTTAAGCAATTGAAGTAACTGCAATAGAAAGACTTGAGGAAATCTTAATTGTATATCTAAAAATGTTCCCATAAAAATGGATTTTAAAATATTGCTTAGGTATTAAAAAGTCACAAGCTTTTTAAGGTTTTTTAGTATATTTGCTGCTGAAGTCAATCAGTGACATCAGCTGCAGGGAATTTGCTGCCCTGTATAGTTGATGCCATGAACCAGGTGCTTCAGGCTGTCCTGTATGGCTTGGGAGACCCAAATCGTTCCTGTGATCTCTGTAAGGAAAAGAGGAGCACAGGAATTCCATCTTTCCAGGACCACATATTATCAGGCCATCAGGCAAGTAGTTTCTAGAAATATGGGCATGCATTCAGAGGAGTTTGGGAACAATAGCAGTAAAGAAGGCACAGGGACCCCTTTGTGAAAAGCAACCAAGTGACAATGAAATGAACGCTACTCACCAAGTACTCACTGTGTTCCACCTAGAAGATCTTGTGGTGAAGTAGGGAAAGGTAGTATCATGATGCATGTGATTGTATCCTGGGGTGCAGCAAGAAAAGTGTGGCCAGCAGAGCTAGGGAGGTTCTTCTCCCTCTTTACTCTGCCCAGCTGAGACCACACCTGGAATATTATGTTCAGTTTTGGGCTTCCCAGCTCAAGAGAGACAGAGACCTGCTGGAGAGAGTCCAACAAGAATGCTTAGGGGACTTGAGCATCTCCCCTGTGAAGAGCCTGAGAGCCCTGGGGCTGTTTAGTGTGGAGAAGAGAAGGCTGAGAGGGATCTGATCAGTGTCTCTCAAGAGCTGAGGGGTGGGTGTCAAGGGGAGGGGGCCAGGCTCTTTTGGGTGGTGCACAGTGATAAGCCAAGGAACAACAGGAACAAGCTTGAATAGAGAAGATTTCACCTCAACATGAGGAGAAACTTCTTTCCAGTGAGGGTGATGGAGCTCTGGAGCAGGCTGCCCAGAGAAGTTCTCTGGACATAACCAAACCCCACCTGGATGCATTCCTGTGCAGACTCCCCTGGGTGATCCTGCTTTGGCAGGGGGGTTGGACTGGATGATTTCTGAAGGTCCCTTCCAGCCTCTAATGTACTGTGATGCTGTAAGAATCTGAATGAAAGCTGCACATGTCAGCAGCATCCTGACTCATTCTGCACTGGCTGACTTTGCAGTCTTGATTTTCTTTTAATGCTTTTCATCTGTGTAACTGGGAAATGCAAAATACCCCACCCCTTGTGGTAAGCTTTTAGTGAATCCCCAAGGTAACTTCTCTGAATTAAGGAGCAGTGATGTTGCATGGTGGTTTTGTCTGATAAGAGTGGAGGCCTTAAAGCCACTGAATGAATTGCTTTGCACAAGTGAGATTGTTAGTTTGTAGTTCAGTTGTGTGTGTTTTAATAGAAACTGAGTTTTGAAACAGCAGAGCCTGGATTTCTCAGCTGAATGGCCTACGTAATAGGCATTGTTGTAGCAGCACAGGTTTCTCTAGAGCCAAAATCCTCCTCCTTTCCTGGGAGCAAATTTAGTGCCTGTGTGTAGTGCTGCTGATCCATGCATGTTCAGTGAGTTTTATGTTCCCAAAGGCTCTGCACTTGCTCAGCAGATCTGATTCAACTCTATTGCATGTGCACTTGGAAAGTGCTTACAAGTGAGACCCTGGTCCCCTTTGCACCTAAGAAATCAGGAGGCCAAGAGCTAGCAGTTACTAATGTGAGAATGGAGGGGATGTGGGTGATTGTACATGGGCTGTGAGCTGGCTGAAGCTTTTGGCTGGTCTTGTGTAGCCTTGAGGATGCAAACTGGGTGTCCCTACTTTGAGTTAATCTGACTTCCATCCTTCTAGGGAAATGCTAGTACATGGTTATCAACATTTGTCTTCATAACAGTGATCAAAAAGAGAAATCACAGGCTCACAGGATCTTAGGGGTTGGAAGGGACCTCTGGAGATCAAGTCCAACCCCCCTGCCAGAGCAGGACCACAGAATCTAGTGCAGGGCACACAGGAACACATCCAGATGGGGCTTGAAAGTCTCCAGAGAAAGAGACTCCACAACCTCTCTGGGCAGCCTGTTCCAGTGCTCTGTCACCCTCCCAGTGAAGAAGTTCCTCCTCATCTTCCTGTTTGTGAAAGGCATCATTTGTGTTTGGTGTCCAATTGTTGTCAGTGTAAATTTGATTGCCTTTGACAAGCAAACTTTTTGCTTTTTTGAGGAAGAACTACAAAATGATGAACATCTTTAGCATCTCTGTTCAGCAAAGTTTCGTGCACAAGTGGTTTAAGCTTCGAGTTTTGTTTCAGGAATGCATTTGACTCTCAGTAAATGAATATACCAGTGAAGCCTCTCATAAGTGAATACACTCAATTTGGTATACAATGGGCAACTATACAGCACAGGACATGCTGAATCCAGCCTGCAGGACCTGTGAAAGCAAGGTGGTGTGGAGGCTTCTTATGTCTGCTTTAGGTTCATGGTTGTGACTAGGAACCTCAGGGGTTTCAGCACAGCCTGCTCTTCTGGTACTTTCTGGATCCATGTGTAGAACAGGTGGGAAGCAAAGTGTGTAAGCTGTGATTTCTCCTTGTAGTTTTTCTCAAGTTCAGTTGTGATCCTTCTATTAAACTTTTTCTTTCAGGAGGTTTTGTTTATCTTCCTCCTCTTACAGATGTTGCTCCTGCCTGCATGAGCAGATGTTTGTTTCATTGTTTCACTATTTCTCTCCCAGTTCATGAAGAGAACTGCATAACCTGGTGAGTTAGCTGGTGGAGCCTTTACTGGTTTGGAGCCTTTACATGGCCATAAGGAATAGGAGGCAGTTCTTCAGATTTCCAGCTAATGTTTTGAGCAGTCAGCAGGGGCCTCATGTGAAGGAGTTAATTTTCCTTCCCACAATCATTTCTGTTTTGAGCTGGCATCACTTTTTAACTGCTAACCGAATGCTGCTTTGAAAAGATTCTTTTACTTCTGAAAATAGTCAACATGGAAATTCTGTTCAGCTGTCAAAAATGATGATGTCTCACTGGGTATCTTCTTCCACTCTCTTCTTAAAATTTCTTGGGAGTGGAAGGAGATTGCGTAGAGTTTTCTGTGGAAAGAGTACTAACTTATTGCAAAAGGATTTCCTGCCCTGTCTGCTCCTACAAGTAGATGACACAGCCTGACATCAAAGGCATCTGTAAGGTATGGTTCATACTCTTGATGACTGCACTTTTCTGCAGTTCTGTTCTATATGCAGAATGGTAATTAGTACTGCTCTCATACCAGGAACAAACCTGAAGCCTAGATAATGAAGTTGTAAATACTTGTAGGGTGTGTACAGAGCGTGTAGGGGTTTTTTTCTGTAGTAATCTGCAGAGACAAGGGCACCTCTGCTGAATGTCTTTGTGCAAGACAGAGAGAGGAGACAACCTGCTCAGGGAGATGGGCAGAAATGCACACAGCTCTGCAGAAGTAAACTGCAATAGTTGTCAGACATTGTTGTGGCATGGATCCTACGTTTGTGTTATTCCTACTGCGTTAGAGAATCACAGACCCACAGAACATTAGAGGCTGGAAGGGACCTCCAGAGATCATCCAGTCCAACCCCCTGCCAGAGCAGGAGCACCCAGGGGAGTCCTCACAGGAATGCATCCAGGCAGGTTTGAAAGTCTCCAGAGAAGACGACTCCACAACCTCTCTGGGCAGCCTGCTCCAGTGTTCTGTCACCCTCACTGTAAAGAAGTTTCTCCTCATGTTGAGGTGAAATCTTCTATGTTCAAGCTTGTACCTGTTGTTCCTTGGCTTATTACTGCACACCACCCAAAAGAGCCTGGCCCCCTCCACTTGACACCCACCCCTCAGAATGCCATGGTGGTAGTTACTCTGATGTGCATTTAGAAGCTGCATTCTCCAGTTCCAAAGTGGTGTGAGGATGGTGGGGGGAACCTGCTTCTCTACATCCTTGTAGTTTGGTGTAATTAATATGGTGGCTCAGGGGGGAAGGAGGACTCTGGAATTCAGAGTTATTTGGTGGAGGCAGCCTGAGTAAGCTCATACAGGTGAAAAGAGAAAGCTCACCTGGGTGTGAGCTCAGCTGCAGCACTGCTGACAGAGCCTGTCATAATTATTAGCAAGGCTTGATGGCAGGGTTTTGGTGCTTTCCTATATCCTACCCAGGGACTGTTTAAGGAATAATGTGCCAGGAACCATGCCCTCCCATGTAGTATGAACATCCCAGCAACAGGTTTGCTTCTCGGTGTAGTGCAATCTTTTCCCACACTGCAGGGGAGTTTAGCTCACATTCACAGGCTGAGCACTAGGTGGAAATTTTCATTGTTCCTTTCATTTTGCTCTCATGTTTATGTCTCCTTTTTCTGAGCAAATTTCCATCTGTAGTTAATAATTTGGTTTATTTTGCTTGTCAGTCAACATGCTACAATCTAACAGGAGAAGATGTAATATAAAAAAACCTACATGTAATATAAATATAGTCTCTCTGTCCTTTGTTGGAATCAGGGGGGGGAACATAATGGCAAAGGGTGAGGAAAAGGCTGAAGTACTCAGTACCTGGAGTTCTGCATCCAGTTCCGGAGCCACTATTACAAGAAGGATCTGGAGGTGCTGGAAGGTGTCCAGAGAAGGGCCAGGAGGATGAGCAGAGGGCTGGAGCTGCTCTGCTCTGGAGACAGACTGAGAGAGTTGGGGCTGTTCAGTCTGGAGAAGAGAAGGCTCCCAGGAGACCTTCTTGTGGCCCTGCAGTATCTGAAGGGGGCTACAAGAAAGCTGGGGAGGGACTTTTGAGGGTGTCAGAGTGATAGGACTGGGGGGAATGGAACAAAACTAGAAATGGGTAGATTCAGATTGGATGTGAGGAAGAAGTTCTTCCCCATGAGGGTGATGAGACACTGGCACAGGTTGCCCAGGGAGGTGGTGGAAGCCTCATCCCTGGAGGTTTTTGCAGCCAGGCTGGATGTGGCTGTGAGCAACCTGCTGGAGTGTGAGGTGTCCCTGCCCATGGCAGGGGGGTTGGAACTGGATGATCTTTGAGGTCCCTTCCAACCCTGACAATTCCATGCTTCTGTGATTCTTTGCCTCAGTCTTTAGTATTAAGACAAGTTTTTCCTGGATACCCAGCCCCCTGAGCTGGAAGATAGGAATGGGGAGCAGATTGAAGCCCCCATCCTCCAAGATGAGTCAGTTAGTGATCTCCTTACACAAATCTATGGGGCTGGATGGTATACACCCAAGGGTTCTGAGGGAGCTGATACAAGTGCTCACCAAGCCACTTTCCATCATTTACCAGCAGTCCTGGTTAATTGGGGAGGTTCTGGCTGACAAGACATTGGCAAATGTGGTGTATATCTTCAAGAAGGGCCAGAAAGGAATTGTGGTGGGTTTAGGAATTGCCCCTCAACTAATTTGGAGAACTACCCCCTAAAATAAAATCACCAGACCAGCTCAGTTTGGGCTGGAAGCAAATGAAGCTCTATTTACAAGCAAACTACAATCTAGCAATATGAAATGCAATGAATATGTACCAAAGATACAATAGATGTACAATATAGAGATATTCACAATTTATAAACAACACAGAAACTCCTCAGAGCCCCCCTGGACAGGTTCAGGGGACTGTTCACATCCTCCCCCACTCCCTCCCCCCTTCCCATTACTTCACACAGGAGTCAAAACAGAGATCCCCTGGAAAGGCCATGAGAGAGAGAGAGAGAAGTTGCAAGCAGAAGTGACAGGAGAAGAAAAGAGAGCAAGAACTACTTCCGCCACTACTCTATATGCCCATTAGCAAGCCAATGAATATAGACCTTGTTATTTTCCTTTACATCCAATGGTAATTACTTTCAGTCTTTTTCAGTCAGGGACTAGACTAAAGTTCCCCTTTCCAACTGTAACAGAAATGTAAAGCCAAGTTCGAGAACTGATAGCTGGTGGCACTGCCCTAATTTGGTTTCACACATGAACACACACACTCTCTGTCTCTCTCTTCCCATTCCCCACCTCCTTCTGCTGATGCTCTGACAGATGACTTTCTTACTGAACTTACTTTTATGTTTTCTCTCACTGCTTTCTTCCTAGAGAAAGCATCACCCTCCTATGGACTGGATGTCATCAGTGCCTTTCCACTGTTATAAATGCCTACCTGAATCAATCCCCCAGCATTTCAGAGGCATGTGGCCAGAGGGTGTTAGCCTTACATTTCCTGTCTTTAGCTCAGCTAATGAAACTGTGTCTTCTTTTTCCCCTATGACTTTTTTTTTTTGCCTTGTCTACATCAACTGCTTCCCATGGAAGAGGTTGTTCTGTATTACTGGTCTGGAATCAAGTGTCTGGATGCCACAATGCCAAAACAGTTCTGGCAACTGAATTTTAATCTCCACAGTATAGGAATGCCTTTTTCCTGCTCAGAGTTTGTTCTGTATGTGCTCTTCATGTTTTAAAAAGATCAGGTGGATGTAAATTAAACAAAGCTCTTTTAAAGTGTGTTGGTTCCAACTTGCCAGAGTGCAAACCAAAGGAAGATCAAAATACGAAAAAAAAATGTTGTCAGGCTACTTAAGAACAGTAGGTCAGCTTTGGGTTTGTTTTATTTTACCAGGTTCCTGTTTCAGTTTGTTTTGTAACTGATTAATAGGTGGTGATAACTTCAGGCTTTCTTGACAGTTGTAGAAATAAAAGCTTGCTTTTAGAATGAGTGCTTAGGAAAGAGATTTAGGTGAGTCAAGAGCATTTAAGGGCATCCCTAGGAAATTCAAACCAGGAAAAAAAAAAAGTAATGAATCTCAGAAATAGATGTAAAACCTTGGCAGCTAGGAGAAAAGGGGAGAGGAAAGAGCCTGGAATTGTTTAGTACATAGAAGTATTCTGTCCAAGTAGAGGTCTGTGATGGTTACCACAAAGTTTCTTAACTCCAGAGGCTAGAGGATGTCCAGGAGGTGGACCAGGAAGTGTATTTCGTTCCCATAAGTCCTGCATCCCTATAAAACTGGCTGCAGTTTCAGTTTTCTTGCCTTTTTCCCTCCCTCTCTCCCGCTGGGAGGACACCCAGGCTGTTACCTCTTGCAGGGGAGGCCTGGTGTCAGCCTTGGCAATGCTGCCAGTGGGGCCTGGAGTGCCAAGATGAATTTTTGTTGCATCACAAGGGTGTGGTATGGGGGCTAGAGGGGCATGGAGGGGGGACACATGAAGTTTTGGGTTTGTTAGCCTGGTTTAAGGGTGGTTTGGGTGAAGCTTTGTCTTAGTGAGCCTCTGTGTTAAGCCGAGCCTATGGATTTTGGTGTATTTTGTGTGCTTTGTACTGTTGCATGTAGTTGTGAATGGCCTTTCCATTTAAACTTTCCAATCCTATCCAATCCTTTGTGTGAGCAATTTTCTTTTGCCCCTTTTGGAAGAGGTAAAAGATAAATCTGTCTCACTCTAAACTAAGACAAGATCTAGAAAGTGTAGCAGTGGTGCAAGTGACTGAGAGCTATAAATGCTGCTTTAAGCTTACTGAGAACACCTTAGAGTGCTTCTAGAAAGAGTGGTTTCTGTGGAAATGATGAGTGGAGGTTGAATGTTGAAATGTTGAAAGCATTTCCATTCAAAGTTGAACTTGTGTTGCATTCCATGAGAAGCATCTCTAGAAGATTTAAAGAGGTTTAGGATCAGGAATGGAAGGTAAATGTTACCTGTATCACTATAGGTCCTGATCAATGCTTGCTTTTGGGGGGCTTTGATGGGAGAGGGAAGAAAGTGTATTTCATCTTTCTCCTCCTTTTCACAGCTGCAGTTATTCCTGGTTTATGCTAGGATCAGATTGCCCTTCTGTTGTCAAGCATTCAGATCTTATCTCACTTTAATACCAGAGTGAAACTTCATCTGCCTTGCAGAGATAGGTAACTGCCATTTCCAGGTAAATGGCACTGAAATGTTTTACTGGGGTTAGGAAGAGAAAGTAGATGTAATTAAAGATGTGACTCATGAAGGCAAATTGGTGTTAACTTCAGGTGGTGGGATGGAAATAGAATCTACCTGCTTCTTGTTATGTAAAAAGGCCAGAAGCCTCAGCAACAGACCTCCTTCCTTCATGCCATGAAGTTGCATTTTGCTCACATCTTGAAGAATGTACAGGGAGCTTGGAGCAAGCCCATATTTTGATTACATATGAAAAAATAAAGTGCTTTGATCACAGAATCACAGAATGATAGGGGCTGGAAGGGATCTCCAAAGCTCATCCAGTCCAACCCCCCTGCCAGAGCAGGAGCACCTGGAGCAGATCACACAGGAACACAGCCAGGCTGGTCTTGAATACCTCCAGAGAAGGAGACTCCACAACCCCCTTAGTCAGTCTGTTCCACGGTTCTGTCACCCTCACAGGGAAAAAAAAATTCCTTCTGTTTCCATGGAACTTCCTATGCCTCAGCTTCCACCACTGCCCCTTGTGCTGGCATTGGGCATCACCCAGCAGAGCCTGGCTCCAGCCTCTGGGCACTGCCCCTGCACATCTTTAGCACCAGCAATGAGGTCACCTCTCAGGCTCCTCCTCTCCAAGCTACAGAGCCCTCAGCTCCCTCAGCCTCTCCTCATAAGGAAGATGTTCCACTCCCTGAATCATTTTGTGTGGCTCTGTGCTGGACACTTTCAAGTAGTTCCCTGAGGTCCTTCCTGACCTGAGGGGTCCAGAACTGGACACAATACTCCAGATGCAGCCTCACCAGGACTTTGATGGCCTAATTCCAGTCAGATTTTAACCTTGCATGTTAAGGAAAATCATTATGCACTCATAATTTACACTGGTGTGTAGTCAAGTTGTGAAAGGTTGTGTGTATGCTCCGTGCCAGTGCATATGGCAGCATACTTGAGCAGCCTGATTTAACCCAGGCAGTTTGCCTTAATCATTTGTGAAACTTGTAAGTAGTCTTGTAAGGGATTCCAGTGAATGGTTTTCATAGTCCAGCCAACTCCATAGTTTGTAGATGTTTAAAAACAATGTTTGCTGGTGCATTTTAACTAGCAGATTTGTAAGGGTAGGGTTGGTTTAACGTTTGGACATCTTTGTCAGGCACTTGTAAACACAGTCAATTTTATTTATTTAAAGCCTGGTGACCAGCTTGTTTGTGTCATCTCTGTATTGGCCAGATGAAATACCAAGATGAGTCAGAAGCAGAGATGAGAGTTAGCAAAGTTGCTAGAGTTGCTTATATCCTAGTCTGACAGAAGTCTAATTAGCAGTAAATGGTTTTATTAATGGAAATGGTTCTGGCTGTCCTTTCTGCCCTTACATGTTCTTCCTCTTGGGCAGCAGGGGTGTGTGTGTGTTAGACTGTGTGATGAATGAGATGAAGGAGCTGATGTGGAACGAGACAAATCTTTGCTTTGTCCTTAGTTATTTTCACTTAGATCACAGCCTCTTGTGCATTAATGTGTGCCTGCACGAGTGCTTTTGCAGACATGATGAAAGGAGAGCATTAGCAGTTTTCTGGAGCAATGGTGATATATGTCAGTCTGCAGCATTCTTCTACTTCCACTTGAGATGGAGCAAGGGCAGAAGACTATCCTATTATTTATTAGCAGTAATGTATAGTGCTAAAAGGTAATAAAAGCTGCCAGAGATCACAGGCTCACAGGATGTTAGGGGTTGGAAGGGACCTCTGGAGACCATCGAATCCAACCCCCCTGCTAGAGCAGGACCATGGAATCTAGTGCAGGTCACACAGGAAGGCATCCAGACAGGGCTGGAAAGTCTCCAGAGAAGGAGACTCCACAACCTCTCTGGGCAGCCTGTTCCAGTGCTCTGTCACCCTCATGTTGAGGTGGAACCTCCTGTGCTGTAGTTTCTATCCGTTGCCCCTTGTCCTATCCCAGGGTGCAAGTGAGCAGAGCCTGTCCCCTCCTTCTTGACCCCCAACCCTCAGATATTGATAAACATTGATTAAGTCCCCTCTCAGTCTTCTCCTGTCCAGACTAACCAGCCCCAGGTCTGTCAGCCTCTCCACATAAGGCAGTGCTCCAGTCCCTTCATCATCCTGTAAAACAGTTAAACTAACTAACTAAATGATAATGTACAATAAATAAAAGTCATTTTAAAGCTGTGTGTTTCTTTAATACTGTATTGAAATGAGTGTTTGGTTTTAACCCTGGATGAAGAACTGATGTTGTTAGATGTCATTTGCAGCAATATTTTTTTCACCAGTATGAAGGAAATCTCTTTAGCATAATTGTTATGGGTTACTACTTTTACTGATTGCTTTTTCTATTCAGGATTTCCACAGACAGTAAAGATAAATCCTGTTTTTAAGGGGACGTGCTCAAATACACTGATCTCTTCACTGCTCCTATACAATTGTTTGGACAAATGATTAATTTTTATAGTAATAACTAGATATTTTTTAATATGGGTTAAAACTCTGAATTTAAAAATTAATATTAAAGAATGAAAACAACATTTGCAAATCAGTTTTTATATACATACCTCAATGCCTACTTTTCTGTTAGCTCTTGGCAGAACAGGGATGTTCTTTCCCCTTCCCCTTCTTTTTCTGCAGATCTTCTCTCCCACAAGAGTGATTTAGGAGGCAATATCCAAAATAGTGAGATGTTTGCCTCATTTTAAGAGCTTTGAAATAGGGCTTAGGAGACGATATAGAATAGACTCATAGGATCATAGAATGGTCCAGGCCAGAAGGGACTTCCAAAGCTCATCCAGTCCAACCTCCCTGCACTCACCAGGGACATCCCCAACTAGATCAGGCTGCCCAGGGCCTCCTCCAGCCTCACCTTCAATATCTCCAGGGAAGGAGCCTCAACCACCTCCCTGGGAAACCTCTTCCAGTGTTCCACTACCCTCATAGTGAAGAACTTGTTCCTCACATCCAATCTCAATCTGCTCTGCTCTATTTTGAAGCCATGGTCTCTTGTGCTGGTTTGGGGCCAGACAGATCCTCTCTTGCCCCGAGAGGGACAAAAGAATGACACTGACACAAACGGATTGGAGAGTGATGGAAAGTTTAAATGGAAAAGCAATTGGTGAAACTACAAAAACTACAAAGCATAGTGGCAAAGAATCCCGAAGTGTACCAAATCCCTTTTACAACACCCAAAGACCTCCCAGCTCTCCCCTTCTCCCCACCTGAGGGTCTACCCAAAACCCCCAGGGCTCTTTCTTCCCCCCGCCACTGCTAGGCTGCTCTCAGGCTGGCCAGGGCTGAGACTGCCCCAACCCCCCCACACCCTCCTTCCTCCTCCTGGCATTAGGCCTAGACAGGTCTAAGAAGCCTTGAGATACTTTCCCACCATTACCCAATAGGGAGCATCTCCCACGGAGCAGAGAGGGAAGAAAGAGGAAAAGAATGACTTTGCAGATGGACTTACAGGGCACAGGATTTCTGGGTAGAAATAGGCTGATTCCTGCATCCACCTTATTGGATTGGACACTCAGGACACTGGAGGTGTACCTTATGTGGCAGTAGCGTTAGGCACCCAGCCTGGACTGCCACATCCCTCATCCTGTCCCTGCAGGCCTTTGCAAACAGTCTCTCTGCAGCCTTCCTGTAGCCCCCTTCAGGTACTGGCAGGCTGCTCTTAGGTCTCCCCAGAGCCTCCTCTTCTCCAGGCTGAACACCCCCAGCTCCCTCAGCCTGTCCTCATAACAGAGCTGCTCCAACCCCCTGAGCATTTTCATGGCCCTCCTCTGGATCTGCTCCATCCTAAATTGTAAGATGTTTGCTTCATTTCAAGAACGTTTAAATAAGGTTTAGGAGGCCATATCCTAAATTGTAAGATGTTTGCATCATTTTAAGAGCTTTTAAATAGTTAGGCAGCTTAGCTTAATTGTAAAGGACAGATCCTGCAGTTCGTAGTATGATTAAAAGTTGTGTAGTAGTATAAGTAGTATTACAACACTGTAGTGTTGTATAATTAAAATAAAAAGTTGTTCCCAGCAACTTTTGGGTGAATAGCACACACAAAAGAAGTCTCATAACATGGGGAGAGATAAGAATAATCTATTGATGCCCAATGCCAGCACAAGGGGCAGTGGTGGAAGCTGAGGCATAGGAAGTTCCATGGAAACCTGAGGAAATTTTTTTTCCCTGTGAGAGTGACAGCACACTGGAAGAGGCTGCCCAGGGGGGTTGTGGAGTCTCCCTCTCTGGAGCTATTCAAGAGCTGCCTGGATGTGTTCCTGTGGGATCTGCTCTAGGTGCTCCTGCTCTGGCAGGGGGGTTGGACTGGATGATCTTCCAAGGTCCCTTTTGGCCCCTGATATTCTGTGATTCTGTGATTTCCCTGAGGCTTGCATCATCACTTTAAAGAGTAAGTGGCTTGCTTTTGCATGAGAGATTTCAGACTCATAAAATCACAATTTACATATACAGTATTAATTTGGTTAGCAGAGGAAATTGGTTTTGTATCAGATGTGTGTTTAATATTTTTTGTTCATAGTTAAGCTACAGAAATACTACTCACTAGTATTTACCATAGAGAAAAAGGGCTACTTAATTGATTTTTTTTTTTTTAAGTTTTAATACCTGTCATTTGTAGCAAATGAGAATATTGCCATGTACTTTGTCCCTGAGCTTGTGTTTGCTTTCCCAGCTTTTCTTTTTCTCAAGAGCTAACTTTCTTGAATAGTGCTGCCAAACTTTTAGAAGCCTCCTGTTGAGGTAAATGTTCAAGTCTGGGCATAAATCACTTTACAGCTGTGGCAGTTTTAGGCTGATGCCTAGGAAATTTTCCACAGATCTCGAGTAGAAAGTGGTAGAATGTAAATAAATTACCCTTGGATGTAAAGGGAAAATAATTATAAGGTCTAAATAATCCCTTTGGTCTGATAACTAACAGAAAGTTGGTTGTAGAAACTATTTCTGTCTCTTTCTTTTCAGCTTCTTTGCTGTAGCAGATACCAGCTGGTAGCTTTTTCTTGGCTGTTGCTGACCTTGGCTGCATTCTAGTTGTGGCTAAGTACTAACAAGATACTCTCTGCTCTTCTCTTTCTCTTTTCCCTTGTGCAGGGAAGAAGGGGCTGGAGTGGGGGAAGCTATTGGTAACCCCCTGGTTTTGTCCAGGGGGATCCTTGTGTTGTTTATAAATTGTAAGTACATGTAAATATTGTATATTTTGTACATATTAATTCCATTTCACGTTTCTAGATATTAGTTTGCTTGTAAATAGAGCTTCATTTGCTTCCATGCCACTGAGCTAGTCTGGCAATTTTATTTTGGGGGTCATTCTCTCAGATTAGTTGGGGGGGTAATTTCAGCTTGTATTTGTATTCACTGTATGAAAAGGTCTTAGGAAATCTGAGAGTGTGCAATGCTTACTTTGCATCCCTTTGGTGTTTAGAGTAGAAAACAGGCATCCAAGTTCCAGAGGTTTCTTGTACAAGGGTATGTGTGCTTCACTAGGCAGCAATGCCATGTGCAAGTTCTCCTTTCTGGTGAATTCTGTCTTTCACCATAAGCAGATCCTTAGGTTCACCAGGAAGCATGGCCATAACCTCAAGGTTTTGGCCTTTTCCTGAAACAGAAGCTGCTGAAAAACTAAGAACTGGGGAATCTTAGAGCCCAGACTTACAACTTTTACCAGTGAAGTAAGATCTACAGACAGATGAAGTTTGGATCCAGTCACCTAAGAGTCTCTCTCTATCAAAGCTTAAAAAAGGGTTGAGCCATTTGTCTGTGGCTGGTGAGACAACCAGGATGCTTCTGAGAGCATCACCACAAAGAGCTGTGACTGCTATTACTGATATGGCACTTCAGTTTTCATATACAGTGAACAGAGATCAGAGGATCACAGGATGTGAGGGATTGGAAGCGACCTCTGGAGATCGAGTCCAACCCCCCTGCCAGAGCAGGACCAGAGAATCCAGCACAGGTCACACAGGAATGCATCCAGAAGGGGCTGGAAAGTCTCCAGAGAAGGAGACTCCACAACCTCTCTGGGCAGCCTGTTCCAGTGCTCTGTCACCCTCATGTTGAGGTGGAACCTCCTATGCTGGAGTTTATATCCATTGCCCCTTGTCCTATCACAGGGTGCAAGTGAGCAGAGCCTGTCCCCTCCCTCTTGACCCCCAGCCCTCAGATATTGATATCCCCTCTCAGTCTTCTCCTCTTCAGACTAAACAGCCCCAGGGCTCTCAGGCTTGCCCTGTAAGGCAGTGCTGCAGTCCCTTAATCATCTTTGTAGCTCTCTGTTGGACTTTCAAGTAGATCTCTGTCCCTGCTGAACTGGGGAGCCCAGAACTGGATGCAATATTCCAGGTGAGGTCTCAGCAGGGCAGAGTAGAGGGAAAGGAGAACCTCCCTGGCTCTGTTGGACACACTCCTCTGAATGCCCTCCAGGACCCCCTTGGCCTTCTTGGCCCCCAGGGCACATTGCTGTCCCATGCAGAACTTGTTGCCCACCAGCACTCCCAGGTCCTTCTCCTTGGGGCTGCTCTCCAGCAGATCCCCTCCCAACCTGTCCTGCTGCAGTTTATTCTTCCCAGATGCAGGACTCTGCACTTGTCCCTGTTGAACCTCATTAGGTTCCTCTCTGCCCAGCTCTCAGTCTTTCCAAGTCTCACTAAATGGCCTCACAGCCTTCAAGTGTCTCAGCCAAGCTTCCCAGTTTGGTATTAGCAGCAAACTTAAGGATGAGATGAAACTACTGGAATCTCTTCACATACATCAGAGTCAAATCACCTTATCAGTCATTGCTGACTGTCTTAAAGCTAAAATTCAGGATGCTATAGTCCTCTGTGTAAAAGCTCTGATAGGCAAATCCATAGATAACAATATTAGAGGGCAGGATGAAATTCTTTGAAGCTGCCACATGTTAGGTTTGTGTTCACTTAAGCTCACTAAGCTGAGAGAAGAATGCAGATGGAAAACTCAAGCAGACCAAAAGCATAGAATCATTAAGACTGGAAGGAATCTCAGGAAGTCTGTATTCCAACCCTTGTGGACAAAGCAGGATCAGCTCTAGCAAATTGCTCAGGACTATGGCCAGTTGTTTTTTTTTTTTTTTCTATCTTCATGGAAAGGAACTCCATAACCTTTCTAGGCAACCTGTTTCAATGTTTAATCTCACAGTAAAAAAGTGTTTTCTTGGTATCTAAGTTGAATTTCCGCTATACTAGTTTCTGTCCATTGCCTTTCTCTCCATTGTGCCCTTTATCTGGGCTCAATTCTTTACACCGTCAGATGTGTGTATACACATTGGACAGATACCTCCTGAGCATTCCCTTCTCCAGCACTTTGGGCTTCTCCTCATGTCAGATGCTCCAGACTTTTAATCATCTGTGTAGCCCTTTGCTGGAGCCTCTCCAGTATGTCTTTCTCACACAGAGGAGCCCAGAACTGTATCCTTCACTCCAGCTGCAGTCTCACCAGGGGGAGAGGGGAGCAGAGGGGAAGGATCACTTCCCTTGACCTGCTGCATGGAGGATACCATTTGCCTTCTTTGCTGCAAGGGCACATTGATGGCTCTTGTTCAACTTGGTGTCCACCAGGACATGTCTACCTAGACTACCACGTCTTTTTCTCCACAGCAGCTTTTGGACAGGTCCACAGCATGTACTGGTTCTTGACATGGTTCCTCCCCAAGTGCAAGACTTTGCATTTCCCTTTTGTTTTGAACTTCTGTTAGCCGCTTTTCCAGCTGATCAGTGTCCCTATGGATGGTAGCACAGGCATCTGATGGGTTGTTAGCCACACATCCAAACTTGTGTACACTGTGCACTTGCTGGGAGTGTACTTAGTCCCCTCATTCAGGTCACAGATGAGGACATGGAACTGTGCTGGCCACCGTATCAGCCGCTGCGAAGTGACTGGCACCCAGCTGGGCTTCATTCTGCTGATCACAACCTTTTGAGCCTGGTAGTCTATAGTCACTGTGCACTGCACCTCAGAGGCTGTTTACCTGGTCTATATTTCTGGACTTTGCCTATAGATGTTATATGGCAAGGTGTTGAAAGCCTTCTTAAAGTCAAGCTAAACCTCATCTGATCTCCCTTCATCCACTGAGCCAGTCAGCTTCTTACACTAGACTTTAAGATCAGTCAGGCCTGATTTTTTCCCTTCATATATCCTGCTCAGGGGCTGAGGTAAGGACTGGCCTCAGAGGGTCTTCCTTCTTGAAGACAGGAGTGACATTTGCTTCCTCCCACACCTTGGGAAACCTCCCCCTGCTGCTGTGTCCTTGCAAAGATAACATACCCTCAGTAAACTTTAAAAATAGCATTGGGGCCATTTAAAATTCTGGTTCCTTGCCCTTTTAGAGGTAAAATGAGGCTGGTGTTTCACAGTTGTGAGTTGCTCCTCCTCAGCTGCTGTCATCAATGATAAAAGAGTTATCAGTGTTAAAGCAGCAATTTTACACCACTTTGTGGGTTTCTTTAAATAGACTCCTGTGACTTACACTTAGTCCTTGTACTAGGGAAGGTGTAGAACATTTTGCAGTACAAAATGCTTCCTAGAATAAAATACTCTTTAAGATTTTCTATGATAAAATATTATTCCTTTTTGTCCTGTTTGTTTGTTTGTTTGTTTTTTACCTTGTGTATTCACTTACAAAGATGTTAATGAAATGACTACTCAAGGTAGTCTAATGATTTGTGGAGTGGAGAGAATTCTTCTTCCATCTTCTTTTGAGAATTCCCTTATTCCTTTGTCTGCACTTGGTGACATAAGTAGTCAGAATTTCATGCCTTGTCATTATTTTGCTCCAGTGAAAGCAATTCTTCAGTTTATTAACCCCTTAAAAATTCTTCCCTGTCTCTTTCCCTAATACTTGCTGATGTTGGGAAGACTTTTGTCTGTGACTAATAAAATAATTGGTTCCTCTTCTCACAGCAACCTAAAAAGGATTTGTGGGCTTTGTCTGATCTGAGCCATCATTCACAAGTTGAAACATGTCTTAATATTCCTGTGTGATCAGACTGGTAGTGGGAAGCTACAAGCATAGCATTATTGGTGCTAATACAGTCCTTCAGGTTTTCTCATCTGTAAGTAACTCACTGATGGCTTTTGTTTGGGATTGTGTAATAAGTGAACTCTTTCCCCCCCTATTGTTCTCTTTGTTTCCATTTCCATCTCTACAGAGCCAGAATAAAAGCATACTGGATTTTATTTTTACAAATAATAATAAAAAAACCCCCACCAACAAAACCTCAAAGTTTTAACTCTCAGTTAAAACATTTTACTGCACTGTGGAAATATGAAAATTAGTGAAATTCTTTACCTTAAGGTAGAAGGAAGCATGATAGGATTTGTAATCTGGAAGCAATCCATATATACATGGAGCAGTCATTGTAGTTTTACCAAAGGGAAGTCATGTTTGACCACCTTGATAGCTTTCTCTGAGGACATAAGCAGGTGGATAGATGATGGCAGAGCAGTGGATGTGGTTTGTCTTGATTTCAGTAAAGCATTTGACACTGGCTGCCACAGCATCCTTGCAGCTGAACCGAGGCAGTGTGGTCTGGAGGATCAGGGAGGGAGGTGGATGGGAACTGCTTGAAGGAAAGAAGTCAGAGAGTTGTGGTCAATAGGATGGAGTCAAGTTGGAGGCCTGTAACCAGTGGAGTCCCTCAGGGTCAGTACTGGGACCAGAGCTGTTCAATCCATTCATCATTGACCTGGATGAGGGCACAGAGAGCACTGTCAGCAAGTTTGCTGAGGACACCAAACTGGGAGGAGTGGCTGACACAGGAGGGTTGTGCTGCCAGTCAGCCAGACTGAGACAGGCTGAGAGCTGGGCAGGGAGAAATGGAATGGAATTGAACAGGGGCAAGGGTAGAGTCTTGCACCTGGGAAAGAACAACCCCAGGGAGCAGGAGAGGTTGGGGACTGACCTGTTGGAAGGTAGTGAAGAGGAAAAGGCCCTGGGGGTCCTGGTGGATGGGAGGTTGACCATAAGCCAGCAATGTGCTCTGGTGGCCAAGAAGGCCAATGGCATCCTGGGGTGGGTTAGAAGGGCTGTGGTTAGGAGGTCAAGAGAGGTTCTCCTCCCCCTCTACTCTGCTCTGCTGAGGCCACATCTGGAGTATTGTGTCCAGTTCTGGACCCCTCAGTCTAGGAAGGACCTCAGAGAACTGCTTGATAAAGTACAGTGCAGGGCCACAAAAATGCTTAGGGGAGTGGAACATCTTCCTTATGAGGAGAGGCTGAGGGAGCTGAGGGCTCTGTAGCTTGGAGAGGAGGAGCCTGAGAGGTGACCTCATTGCTGGTGCTAAAGATGTGCAGGGGCAGTGCCCAGAGGCTGGAGCCAGGCTCTGCTGGGTGATGCCCAATGCCAGCACAAGGGGCAGTGGTGGAAGCTGAGGCATAGGAAGTTCCTTGGAAACTGGAGGAAGAAATTTTTTCCCTCTGAGGGTGACAGAAGGCTGGAAGAGGCTGCCCAGGGGGGTTGTGGAGTCTCCCTCTCTGGAGCTATTCAAGAGCTGCCTGGCTGTGTTCCTGTGTGACCTGCTCCAGGTGCTCCTGCTCTGGCAGGGGGGTTGGACTGGATGAGCTTTGGAGGTCCCTTCCAGCCCCTGACATTCTGTGATTGTGTGATATATCCCTGAAGGGCTAGATGCACAGCTCTTGTACAGTGTCCTGGTGTTTGAAATCTGTTATTTAAAATATGTCCTATGTCAGTTAATTTCTGAACAGCAATCAAAGGAGGTGCAGTGTATTCTTTGTAGTCAAAATGCTTTAAGCCTCTGCAAGTGTTTAGAACCAATGATCTATAAATGGACTTTTATAGCTTCACAAGTCACTGTCTGACATCTGAGTACATGAAACATCCATGTACAGACTTATAGCATACCTGCTTAACATCATTAACACTTCATTTAGCCTGAGAGAAACTGAGGTGAGCCAGGTTGCAACACTTGGATTAGCACAGTGAAGAACACATCTTAGTTCCATCAGCCAGCTGATCTCTAATAAATGGACCTGGACTGCTTTGCCATCTTCAGTTTTTGTTCTGTCTGGGAGGACAGCAGTGAGGCTGAAGAAGTGGAATGGTTTTGCTCTGCTGCCCTTGGACAAGTAGAAGAACAGCTATGACAGGGCCCAAGTGTTTCTGTATCAGCAGTGGCAGTGAAGGTATGTTGGTGGCAGGCTGGTAAGCTTCATGTTCTGGGGGATGCTGGGGGCTGCAGTAAGTGCATCCCTGTTTTAGGATGTACCCAGAAGCTGTTGACTAGAGATTCACAGGATGAGAGGCTCACAGGGTGTTAGGGGTTGGAAGGGACCTCCAGAGATCATTGAGTCCAACTCCCTGCCAGAGCAGGACCATAGAATCCAGCACAGGTCACACAGGAACACATCCAGATGGGGCTTGAAATTTCCCAGAGAAGGAGACTCCACAACCTCTCTGGGCAGCCTGTTCCAGTGCTCTGTGAGCCTCACAGTGAAAAAGTTCCTCCTCATGTTGAGGTGGAACCTCCTGTGCTGGAGTTTCTATCCACTGCCCCTTGAATTCAGAGCTGTTGCTCAGCAGCAGTAACACTGTGATGATAATCCTGATATTCTCTCTCTTCCTGGCAGCAAAATCAAGCAAAACTGAGTGGTGCAGCAGGTGGTTTGAGTCATGAGTGTCTTGCTTTTAAATGCAGGCTTCTTTTTCTATGAAGTGGTAATGTATAAAAAAAATTAATTAGTTTTTTCCTTTCTCTTTCTTTTAGGACTCTTCAAGGATGGTTTCAAGCAGGTATAAAAGGTATGAGATCTTGATACACAACACATTGCTTTACATGTATAAAACTGTGACAGAAATAAAGCCAATGGAAGGGTTACTACTGTAGATCTTCTACCTCTCTACTGAACCTGCTGAGACCACAGCTGCAATCCTGTGTCCAGTTTTGGGCTCCCTAGTTCAAGGGAGACAGAGACCTGCTGGAGAGAGTCCAAGGGAGAGCCAGGAGGATGCTTAGGGGACTTGAGCATCTGCCCTGTGAAGAGAGACTGAGAGCCCTGGGGCTGTTTAGTCTGGAGAAGAGAAGGCTGAGAGGGGATCTGATCAATGTCTCTCAAGAGCTGAGGGGTGGGTGTCAAGTGGAGGGGGCCAGGCTCTTTTGGGTGGTGCACAGGAATAAGCCAAGGAACAATGGAGACAAACTTGACCAGAGAAGGTTAGAGAAGGTTTCAGCTCAACATGAGAAGAAACTTCTTTACAGTGAGGGTGACAGAGCCCTGGAGCAGGCTGCCCAAAGAGGTTGTGGAGTCTCCTTCTCTGGAGCCTTTCCAACCCCACCTGGATGCATTCCTGTGTGGCCTGCCCTGGGTGATGCTGCTCTGGCAGGGGGGCTTAGACTGGATGATCTCTTGAGGTCCCTTCCAACCTCTGATATACTGTGAGACTGTGATACTGTGTACTTTGCTGCATCTCTCAGGTCCTTAAGCCAAAAGCAGTAGTGGACCTGAGAGATGCAGCAAACTGCTCTCTGTTAGTGTTTTAAAATAAACTGACTCTCAGTATTTTTGCTGTGTCTTCCAAGTGCAGAAGAGTTTCCTAAGGAAATATCTAACTTGACTACACATTACCTAGGTGCTAGCAGTTTCACAGTTAATTTATAAACCACTGTCTTCTGAAGCTTAATGCAGGAAGATAATTTTGTTACTCTCTACAGTAATATAAACAGAAATAGCTATGGTTTTGTCATATTACTGTCTCAGTTGAAGGGAATACTGCCAAGATGTAGCAGGCCCTGTTTGTTATTTGTCTTTGAGCCAAGTGTTACCCTGGTCATTACTCAGATTCTTGAGTCAGAAGAATATTTAGGAGGTTTTTGATGCTCCTGACCAATGAGGGTGGTGGAGCACTGGAGCAGGTGGCCCAGGCAGGTAGTTGGGGCCCCATCCCTGGAGATAGTCAAGGTGAGGCTCAACAGGGCTCTGGGCAACCTGATCTAGTTGAGGTATTTACTGCAGAGGGGATTTGACTGGATGACCTTTGGAGGTCCCTTCCAACCCAGACCATTCTGGGATTTTATTATCTGTAATGTGTGAATTTTTTGTCTGTGTGGTATTGAAATGACAGAGCTATCACAGTGACTGGGAGAACAGAATGGTAGCCTGGGCTCTAAAGTACCTCAGCTGAAGCAAGGCTTTTGTGTGAACTTTTTTGACACACGAACATGTTCTCTTTCAGGTATCATTCACTCAGGGAAAATGTGTAGGTGTTTTATTAGGTAGGTGGCATTGAGTGCACCCTCAGCAGGTTTGCTGATGACACCAAGCTGTGTGGTGCAGCAGACAGGCTGGAGGGAAGGGATCCATCCAGAGGGACCTGGACAGGCTGCAGAGCTGGGCACAAGCCAACCTCAGGAGGTTCAACAAGACCAAGTGCAAGGTCCTGCAGCTGGGTGGAGGCAATCCCAAGCACAAATCCAGGCTGGGCAGGGACTGGCTGGAGAGCAGCCCTGAGGAGAGGGACTTGGGGGTGCTGGTGGATGAGAAGCTCAACAGGAGCCAGCAGTGAGCACTTGCAGCCCAGAGAGCCAAGCAGAGCCTGGGCTGCAGCAAGAGAAGTGTGGCCAGCAGGGCCAGGGAGGGGATTTTCCCCCTCTGCTCCACTCTGGTGAGACCACACCTGGAGTACTGTATCCAGTTCTGGAGCCTCTATGACAAGAGGGATATGGACATGCTGGAAGGTGTCCAGAGAAGGGCCAAGAGGATGAGCAGAGGGCTGGAGCTGCTCTGCTATGAGGACAGACTGAGGGAGTTGGGGCTGTTCAGTCTGGAGAAGAGAAGGCTCCAAGGTGACCTTCTTGTGGCCTTGCAGTATGTGAAGGTGGCTCCAAGAAAGCTGGGGAAGAACTTTTGAGGGTGTCAGGGAATGACAGGACTGGGGGGAATGGAATAAAGCTGGAAGTGGGGAGATTCAGGCTGGATGTGAGGAAGAAGTTCTTCCCCATGAGAGTGGTGAGACCTGGAATGGGTTGTCCAGGGAGGTGGTTGAGGCCCCATCCCTGGAGGTGTTTAAGGCCAGGCTGGATGAGGCTCTGGCCAGGCTGCTGTAGTGTGAGGTGTCCCTGCCCATGGCAGGGGGGTTGGATGATCCTTGTGGTCCCTTCCAACCCTGACTGATTCTATGATTCTAATTAATCTGTGTGTATATCCTGGCTTGTAAGAGCAGGTGCAAAGACCACCTGTAATTATCTAAATTGTCTTCACTGGTGTATTTTTCACTCCTCAGACTTTTTCACCTATAGAATCATGGAATGTTTTGGGTTGCCATGGACAGGGTCACCTTCCACTAGGTCAGGTTAGTTGAGTTCCAACTGGACATGGAACATTTCAGTGATGGGGCATCCACAGCTTGTCTGGGCAAGCTGTTTCAGTGTCTCACAACCCTCCTTGTGAAAACAATAATGACCTGTCCTGTTATGCTTTAGATTTGTTAGTATGGTGCTGTTCTTCATCTTGGTATTCCTGGATTCTCATGAACCTATTTGAGTGCTCTGGGGTTCTTCTGCTGTGGGTTTTTTGTATAATGACTTTGTCATTGCAGAATGGGTGGGCATACTGTCACAAGGTTAACAACTATGTAATTTAATGATTGATTACTTTCTTATTAATTAAACCTATTTGAGCTCAGTCTCCATGTTTGCTTCAGTCCTTGCATGGAATTTCATTGCCATTTTTATCTGCCAAATACTTAGTGGTGTGTGTCATAGTGGTTTGTGGCTTTTCATAAGCCTTATCTTTGCTCTCTGTTCACATGCTGTATGCACTCCCTTGCAAAACCTCCCACCCCTACAGAAAGAATGCATTATTTACCAGAAATTCTCAAGTAATTTTCCTCCATATTTACTACTTCTGCTTCTTCTCTTTTGCCTTCTCTCTCTTCTAGAGCTGTTCCTCATCAGAAGTGGCATCTCTTCTCTCTCCATTGTTTTTCACTGGTTTCCATTGCCTAGCCCAGCTAGACACCCTCTCCTCTCTCCCCCTTACAACCTTATATTTTTTTCCCAGCCCAGCTAGACACCCTCTCCTCTCTCCCCCTTACAACCTTATATTTTTTTTCCTAGCCCAGCTAGACACCCTCTCCTCTCTCTCTCTTACAACCCTATATATTTTTATTCACTGGTTTCCACTGCCTAGCCCAGCCAGAGACCCTTTCCTCTCTCCCCCTTACCACCTTATATTTAACTGCTGAGGTCCTCATCTTCTCTTGTATTTCTGTTTTCTTGGAGGTTTTTCCTAGTTTGCCTCCATCCTCTATCTGCCATCTAGTCCTGGCTTACTGATGGCCATCCTGGGCTTTCCAAACCCTTTTCCCTTGCCACATAGCTGTTTTCATGTCTATATTGAGATGCTCAGCCTCCTGAACCTAACAAGATGAGCAAGTGAAGAGCAGAGAAAAAGGATCTGTGCTTTGTGCTCTCACAGAATTGCTACTTTCTTGGTATGTTCCAGGACACAAGGAACTGCAGAGATTCTCCTACCTATTTAATCAGACACACTGGCTGCTTTGCCACTTATGGAGGCAGCAATCCATGGTTAAACATTTCTGTGACACTGCTGAGAACCCACTTTCCCTGAGTGTCCATTGACTGGAAGACATGTTTACAAATGTGCTCTGCTGGCTGCTCTTGTGTTATTCTACTTCTCTTCTGGCTGACTTGGACAAACTGAGCCTGTTTCTTTATGCAGTAAAGTAAATAAAAGTTTGGGACGAGGATCTCAGTCTATAATTGTAGTCTGTTTTCTGAATTGAATTTAAAAATGCCCACACTTACACCCCAGAAGCCTGTGGAGGGCTTTTTTTTGGTAGCTTCTCAACCCCAAATACAATCTGAGTGCAGAGTGAGTTGGGAGTAGCTCTGAGGAAGGAGACTTGAGTGTGTTGATTGATGAGAAGCAGTGCACTCATGCAGCACAGAAGGCAAATCATATCCTGGGCTGCATCCAGAGGAGTGTGGGCAGCAGGGCAAGAGAGGAGATTCTGCCCCTTTGCTCTGCACTTGTGAGACCCTACCTCAAAATACTGAGTCTAGTTCTGGTGTCTCCATCATAAGAAGGACACAGAGCTGTTGGGGAGAGTCCAGAGCAGGACCACAAAGATGATCCACAGGCTGAAACACCTCTGCTATGAGGATCATCTGAGAGAGCTGAGGTTGTTCAGTCTAGAGAAGAGAAAGCTCCAGGGGGCATTCCAGTACCTGAAGGGATCCTACAGGAAGGCTGCAGAGGCAGTTTTCATGAGGGTGTCCAGCAGTGGGACAAGGGGGATCATTTTAAGCTGAGGGAGAGTGGGTTTAGACTGGATCTTAGGAAGAAGTTCTTCAGTACAAGAGTGGTGAGACTCTGCTGCCAGGGAGGCTGCCCAGGGAGGCTACCCAGGGAGGTTGTGGCTGCCTCCTCCCTGGGGGCATTCAAGGCCAGGCTGGATGAGGCCTCGAGTAGCCAAGTCTAGTTGAGAGGTGTCCCTGCCCAAGGCAGGGAGGTTGGAGGAGATGATCTCTAAGGTCCTTCCAACCTGAGTCATTCTATCATTCTATGATTAGCTGCATAAAATATTTTCAAAAGAGGGTAATGGTTCTGTTGTGGTCTGGACTGGTGCTGTAAGATCTATTAAATGCATGACCAGAATCTTTAAGGTCCTCTTGACATGAAGGCCAGAGGAAATGTTGGTGACAATATTGGGACTTGTGATCAGCCTGTTTGTCCTGACTGTGAGCTTCATGTCTTCAACTGAGTGTGTGTCCTCTGGTTGTCCTAGTACATAACAACTTCCTCTCCTGTCACTTTTCTCTCAGCTTTCCTTAGTGTGATGCACCTCTCCCTGGCCATTCCCAGCTCCTGTTATTGCAGTTGGGTCTAACAGGTTTTGCACTGTGTTGTCATCAGTTATTTTAAAGCACCAAGTACACTGCAGTTAGAATGATTCTCTGATTCAGGTCTGATGCTAGTAGCAGAGTTGGTGTCACTGCTTGGTTTTCAAACAAGGGAATGAAGAAGGCTACTTTGTGTATTGAAATCATAGAGTTGATAGGGTTGGAAGGGACCTCAAGGCTCAGCCAGTTCCAACCCCCCTGCCATGGCCAGGGGCACCTCGCACTACAGCAGGTTGCTCACAGCCACATCCAGCCTGGCTGCAAAAACCTCCAGGGATGAGGCTTCCACCACCTCCCTGGGCAACCTGTGCCAGTGTCTCACCACCCTCATGCTGAAGAGCTTCTTCCTCACATCCAATCTGAATCTCCCCATTTCTATTTTTGCTCCATTCCCCCCAGTCCTATCACTCCCTGACACCCTCAAAAGTCCCTCCCCAGCTTTCTTGTAGCCCCCTTCAGATACTGGAAGGGCACAAGAAGGTCTCCTGGGAGCCTTCTCTTCTCCAGACTGCACAACCCCAACTCTCTCAGTCTGTCTCCAGAGCAGAGCAGCTCCAGCCCTCTGCTCATCCTCCTGGCCCTTCTCTGGACACCTTCCAGCACCTCCAGATCCTTTTGTAACAGAGGCTCCAGAACTGGACACAGTGCTCCAGGTGGGGTCTCAGCAGAGTGGAGTAGAAATATTTGAGTGTGACCTCCACACACAAATTACATTTCTTGGGTGTTCTGTTGGACTAAAAAACTTGCTTGCAAGTAGCAGTCAAGCAAGATATGTTTGTGGACCTAGGAATGTTTTTGTAAGCACAGAGACTTTGTTGTAGCAGCTTGTTTTTAAGACTGTCTGCTAGCTTTTGAGTCAATTTAGATGGTTCTTTTTTTTTTAATTAAGAAATGTCTTAAATTCAGGGAAAAAAACCACAACCCTTGCAAATCAGGATTTAAAATAGCTCAGAAGATTTTTTGTATTGTTCCTGGATCAGACAGATCAGACTGGATCAGTTTACAGAAGGAGTTAGATTAAAATCTCTTGGTGGTTCAGGGGTGTGTCTTCCCATTGTAAGCTTGTGCAGTGGTGGTACAGTATGGTATGGCTTTGTGGCTTCCAGACATCAAGTCACAGAGCTTTCCCCCTGACTTGTAGGATAGAACAGCACACTGACATGGAAAGGGGAGGGACCCTGGCTCACTAATTCTAAAAGATTCCCTTGTCCTCAAGTTTTATGTTCATGGAACAGTCAGAAAAGCAGTGCAGAAGAAGGGATCACAAGAAGCAGCTTTGTACTTCAGAGCACTCATTGGAGGAATCAGTAGAGCACTGCTGAAACTCTCTTGCTTGTTTTTAGATTACTGCAAAGCTTAAACTATAATAATTTACATTCCATCATCCTAACCTTGGGCTCACTAACTCAAAAAGAAAGAAAAAAAATACAGCTGCAAAATACTGTTTCATAACACTATGCCCAGACTTGCCTGCTCGCCTCTGTTTGGTTTGGCTGTTAGAGCATTGTCTCCTCTAGCTTCTTAACATTAAAGACAGCTACTCTGTGCAAATCTAAACACTTAAAATAGACAAGGATCAGTCAAGGTGTGTTTTTTCTGGGTGTTTGAGTCCCCTTGTCAGCCACTGCTGTTGTTGTGAGAAGTAAGAAACAGGGGGGGAGGGGTTTGTGCAGAAGGTTTTGATGATCTAAGTTGGGCCAACTGCACTTCCCTTGTGCCAGTGCTCCTGCAGCTGGACAGCCTGATTCTTCAGGGCACCACTGGGGCTGAAAGACAGTGGCTTCCTTTGCTGGGCTGCTGCATTGCTCCATCAGCTCCATGAATGGTTTCCTACTCAAATCAGGAAAAGCAGAGGAGGGCAGGGACGTGCACCTTTGGAGAAGACAAGGCTGCCTTTCCTTGGCTCTGAGAGCCACAAACTCTGCTTGAGCAGTCCCAAGTCACAGAAATCCAAGGTGGCATATTTAGAAACACTGTCTTCTGCTTCTTCTTCCAAAGAAGCTGTTAGCAACTGGCAGAATTTCAGTGACATAACTAATTAGGAGTTTCCAAATCAAGTATAATTACAGGCTTCTGGGAATAAAAACGAACGTGGTGAAGCTGAAGTCAATTAAATCTGGTTTTAACAAGGTGGTTTTAATTGGATGGAATTGCAGTTTGGACAGTGCTGCAGGAAAAAAAATGAAAAAGGCATTGGAAGGAGCAAGATTTATTCCACCCTTCTGTAATATTGCTGTTAAGCCTGCCCCTGTGTGAATAACTGATTTGATTTTATATTAGAGGAAATTGCTACAAGAGGGAAAAGGCCCTGGGGGTCCTGGTGGATGGGAGGCTGACCATAAGCCAGCAATGTGCTCTGGTGGTCAAGAAGGCCAATGGCATCCTGGGGTGGGTTAGAAGGGCTGTGGTTAGGAGGTCAAGAGAGGTTCTCCTCCCTCTCTACTCTGCCCTGCTGAGGCCACCTCTGGAGTATTGTGTCCAGTTCTGGGCCCCTCAGTTCAGGAAGGACCTCAGGGAAATGATTGAAGGAGTCCAGCACAGAGACACAGAAATGCTTAGGCAGTGGAACATCTTCCTTATGAGGAGAGGCTGAGGGAGCTGAGGGCTCTGTAGCTTGGAGAGGAGGAGCCTGAGAGGTGACCTCATTGCTGTTGCTAAAGATGTGCAGGGGGAGTGCCCAGAGGCTGGAGCCAGGCTCTGCTGGGTGATGCCCAATGACAGCACAAGGGGCAGTGGTGGAAGCTGAGGCACAGTGTGATGGTTTGAAACTGTCCTTTTAATTTTTCTTCTCAAAGTTCAAGCAGAGAAAGCTAAAGAGTGTAAATAAGTCACTATTGGGTGTAAGAAAGCAAAATAATAGTTGTTCTAAACACTTCCATTGGATAGATAGAAATGTTTAAGAACCACTACTCAAAACAAAGTAGGCACAGTCAGGGCAGCTGCTGGGCTGTCTGGCTGCTGTTTCCTCTTCTCTTCTGGCTGAAGATAACACACTGACCTTGGTGAGCTACGTTAACAGCCTCTCTGCTTTTACCTAACTCTGCTTTCTGCCAGGGGGGCCTGGGAGAGGAGTCCCCCTGGGAGAGAGACCCCTTGGGAAACGTCCCCTTTGGGGGGAAGCAAAGGGAGCTTGGTTGTGCTTTTCTGTTGATTGTACATATTTGTAAATGGTGTGAATTGTGTATATTTGTACAGATTCATTGCATTTCATCATAGATTGTAGATCTGCTTGTAAATACAGCTTGCATTGGCTTCCAGACTGAGCTAGCCTGGTCATTGTTGGTGTGGGGGAAATTTCAGCTCACACTGACACACATAGGAAATTCCATAGAAACAGGAGGAATTTTTTTTTTTCCTTGTGGGGGTGACAGAAGACTGGAACAGGCTGCCCAGGGGGGTTGTGGAGTCTCCCACTCTGGAGATATTAAAGACCTGCCTGGATGCGTTCCTGTGTGATCTGCTCTAGGTGCTCCTGCTCTGGCAGGGGGGTTGGACTGGATGAGCTTTGGAGGTCCCTTCCAGCCCCTGACATTCTGTGATTGTGTGGTACTTGCAAAGGTTTCATTTTTTGGTGATGAAAAACTGAGCCTTTTTTGTGTGGTCTATCCTTGAGCCATTGACATGAAACAAGACATCTCTCAGAAAGCTAAATAAGTTAGGATTTACAGAGTTAAGTTGAAGTATTTCTCTGAAGTTGTATTGCAACATTGCATATCTGCTCCTGGAAATGTTTGGGTTTAAAAAAAAAAAAAAAGTTCTTCTAGATGAAGAATAAACAGTGCTAAATATGGTCATAACCTCCAGCTACAAAATTCCTTACAATTGTGTCAGTGTGCCTTGGAAACTTCACACATCCTGGAGCAAAACAATATTTACATCCATGAAAAGACATCCTTTTGCCAGAGAACTCCCTGGTTTTGGTTTCCCTGGGTCCCCTCTAGTTTTGCACACTGTCAGCAGGGGTTTTCTAGAGTTATGAAATGCCAAACTGTTCAAGGAACCCACTCATCAGCTCATCTGCTGTGGTTTAAAGGAGATGTAGGAAGGATGCTCACAGTGGTTTTCATTCTTTTCCCAAGTGCTCTAGAAAACTGTTTGTACATATTTCAGTTGTTTCACAGAGTCACAGACTGGTTGAGGTTGGAAGGAAGCTCTGGCAGGCATCTTGTCCTCCCCACCCTGCTCAGGCAGGGCCACCTAAAACTGGTTGCCTAGGACCATGTCTAGATAGTTTTTGAGTTCTCCTGGTGAAGGTCAAGCAAGGGCTTGGGGTTGTGGGTTTTTTTGTCTTTGGAGGTGATTCTTGCCCTTTACTCTGCTCTTGTGAGACCCTACCTTGAATACTGAATCCAGTTCTGGTGTCTCCATCATGAGAAGGACACAGAGCTGTTGGAGTGAGTCCAGAGGAGGGCCACAAAGATGATCCAAGGGCTGGAACATCTCTGCTAGGAGGACAGGCTGAGGGAGCTGGGGGTATTCATCCTGGAGAAGAGAATATTCTGGGGGGACCTCAGAGCTGCCTTCCAATACTTGAAGGGATCCTACAGGAAGGCTGCAGAGGGACTTTTCATGAGGGTGTCTAGAGACAGGACAAGAGGGAATGGTTTGAAGTTGAGGGAGAGTAGGGTTAGACTGGAGCTGAGGAAGAAGTTCTTCAGTATGAGGGTGGTGAGACTCTGAGATAGGTTGCCCAGGGAGGTTGTGGCTGCCTCCTGCCTGGGGCTGTTCAAGGCCAGGCTGGATGAGACCTTGAGCAGCCAAGTCTGGCTGAGAGGTGTCCCTGCCCATGGTGGGGAGGTTGGAATAGATGATCTCTAAGGTCCTTTCCACCCTTAAGTATTCTGTGCTTTAGCTGTGTATTTTTAAAGCCTAAGAGTGTAGCATTCATGGATTGAGGAGGGGAAGATCTGTGTTTGTGTGCCTCATCCCAGGGCACTCTGTTCTGCTGCTCTTAATTATTCATTATGTTCTACACTGAAGGTAATCATACTGCTGTTAGAAAGAATATAGCTATGGGAAACATGCTGCTTAGTTTGTGACTTAGAAAATGCTTGCCTTCTTATACATCTTTTTTCTGTGAGCAGTGGTTTTGTAATAGAAACCATAATAGAGAACCAGTAAGTTGTTTTGTTTTGTTTTGTTTTTTAATTAGCTTATGTGTGTTTGCAACGCTTACATGAAGATTCCATGGCAGTGATTTTTAAGGAGGCACCATGACCTAAAACAAAACCCATGCCACCACTTCATGAGTGTGAGTGCCTGCTAACTGAGCTGTGACAGACTGAAGTCTCCCAAGTTTTGAAGTAAAATATTTGAAAATGGCCTAAAATTAGTATGTTAGGCTGTGAATCACTTTCATGCTTGGGTTTGCTTTCTAGTTCCTTGCAAGCCTCATCCATAGCTCCTGGAAAGTCAGTTGATAATGTGTAAGCTTCTTACATGGAGGATATGTAATTGTTTTTCATCCTTTATGTTTTCATCTACTTCATCAAAATTCAGATGCTTGATTCAAACTCCATTGTGGTACTTGTTAAAAGAAAGTTGTTTTTCTTGGTTTTTAATGTGCATGGGTCATAAAACTTTTAGTCTTAAAACAAGTCTTTAGAACTGATGACCTATGTGATGAGAGCTGCATTATCCTAGGCTCATAGAATTGTCAGGGTTGGAAGGGACCTCAAGGATCATCCAGTTCCAACCCCTCTGCCATGGGCAGGGACACCTCACACTACAGCAGGTTGCTCACAGCCACATCCAGCCTGGCTGCAAAAACCTCCAGGGATGGGGCCTCAACCACCTCCCTGGGCAACCTCTTCCAGTGCCTCATGGGGAAGAACTTCTTCCTAACATCCAATCTGAATCTACCCATTTCTAGTTTTGCTCCATTCCCCCCAGTCCTGTCATTCCCTGACACCCTCAAAAGTCCCTCCCCAGCTTTCTTGGAGCCCCCTTCAGATCCTGGAAGGCCACAAGAAGGTCTCCTGGGAGCCTTCTCTTCTCCAGACTGAACAGCCCCAACTCCCTCCGTCTGTCTCCAGAGCAGAGCAGCTCCAGCCCTCTGCTCATCCTCCTGGCCCTTCTCTGGACACCTTCCAGCACCTCCAGATCCCTCTTGTAACAGAGGCTCCAGAACTGGACACAGTACTCCAGGTGTGGTCTCACCAGAGCTGAGCAGAGGGGGAGAATCACCTCCCTGGCCCTGCTGGCCACACTTCTCTTGCTGCAGCCCAGGCTCTGCTTGGCTCTCTGGGCTGCAAGTGCTCACTGCTGGCCCCTGTTGAGCTTCTCCTCCCCCAGCACCCCCAAGTCCCTTTCTTCAGGGATGCTCTCAAGGCAGTCATTGGCTTATGCAAGCATCAGCTCCAGGAGACAGTGAATTTAGTGAGTTCTCAGCAGCACCAGAGCTGTGTAGTGTGTTCTGTGGGGTTTATTAGGCTGACATGTGAGTGCTTTTGAAAGCACTTCTTGTTCCTTGTGACATGTTTGTTTTGTTACATATATAAAGAGGTGTCTGCTTTGTTCTTTGCCTTTGTAGCACAGCTAATGCACCGGAAGATGATCCCAACAGATACTCCCGGACAGACAGGACATCTTACAGCAGATACAGCAGGGATGCAAACTCTTCTGGCACTTCCATACCAAGTAACACTTTGGAAAAGAGGATTGAAGAGCTGGAAAGGGTAAGTGCTAACAACTGCACCACAGACATCTGAAATAAAGGACCTTTGAGACTCCAGGGGGAGATTCTAAACCACATCACACAATGGTAGAAGTGATGCTAAAGCTTGAAGTGTACACAGTTCTGTCTGAAAAAAATGTATCAAGACTCAGAGAAGAATGTCAGCTTTTGAATCACAGGTGGTGAGTGTCCATTTGGGATATTAATGAGAAACAGTCGAGGTAAAGATAGTGAAAAAAAAGGTTCTCCCCCTGCTCTGCTCTGCTCTGCCCTGATGAGACCTCACCTGGAACTTTGCAGCCAGTTTTGGGCTCCCCAGTTCAGGAGGGACAGGGATCTGCTGGAGAGAGTCCAAGGGAGGGCTATGAGGATGCTGAAGGGACTGGAGCCCTGCCTGGGGAGGAGAGGCTGAGAGCCCTGGAGGTGTTTAGTCTGGAGAGGAGAAGACTGAGAGGGGATTTAATCAATGTTTATCAATATCTGAGGCTGGGGGTCAAGAGGGAGGGGACAGGCTCTGCTCACTTGTGCCCTGGGATAGGCCAAGGGGCAATGGATGGAAACTCCAGCACAGGAGGTTCCACCTCAACATGAGGAGGAACTTCTTCCCTGGGAGGGTGACAGAGCACTGAACAGGCTGCCCAGAGAGGTTGTGGAGTCTCCTTCTCTGCAGACTTTCCAGCCCCATCTGGATGCATTCCTGTGGCCTGCCCTAGCTTCTATGGCCCTGCTCTGGGAGGGGGGTTGGACTTGATGATCTCAGGAGGCCCTTCCAACCCCTAACATTCTGTAATACAGGATCCTGTCTGATCCTGTAATACACTCAAATGCACAGATCTCTGCTCTCTCTCTGTGTATCTCATGACACCAATACAGGGCAAATCACTTGGGTGACAAAGGGATTCCCTAGCTGTTTAGAAAGTTAGCAACCCTGCTTCTGGTCTACTTCTTGATTTGGATTTTTTTATATATATATACTGAAATTAAAAGTTTGTTAAAGTTTGTTTGTTTGAGTTTTAAACATTTAAAATACATCTTGAAAACAAAATGTTTGTTATTTCATATATTCTTCCTACAAACAATTCTGAATTTCTAATGGACTTTTTAATCTTTTCTCACATGCAGGGCCACAGATCTAACAGTCAGATTACCTTGTTAATGGTAGTTTGAACACCTCCCTACCTTCCCCCCAACATCCCCAAGCAAGCACATCCCACCCCCCCACTCCCCCTCAAAAACCAAACAAACAGAAAAAGAAATAACCCTCCCAATATAACACATTGGGAAGCTGATGCCTTCCATTTATTTATTTCTGTTTTGGGCCCCTGTCCAATTTTGGATTCATGCTTAAGTTGCATATTTATTAAAACATTATCTCTGAAATCAGAGATAGCACACAGGTTTGCTGGGGGTAAAATACTTTTTTTAGATGTGCTTCTTTACCTGCCAGTATCTGAAGGGCCTACAAGAAGGCTAGGGAGGGACTTTTGAGGGTGTGAGGGAGTGATAGGACTGGGGGGAATGGAGCAAAATTAGAAATGGGGAGATTCAGATTGGATGTGAGGAAGAAGTTCTTCCTCATGAGGGTGGTGAGACACTGGCACAGGTTGCCCAGGGAGGTGGTGGAAGCCTCATGCCTGGAGGTTTTTGCAGCCAGGCTGGATGTGGCTGTGAGCAACCTGCTGTAGTGTGAGGTGCCCCTGCCCATGGCAGGGGGGTTGGAACTGGCTGATCCTTGAGGTCCCTTCCAACCCTGACAATTTCATGATTCTATAAAATCATGTCTTGAAGATACAGATTTGAGTTGTAGAAAAGGAATCACAGGTAAGTGTGTGTGTGTGTTTGTTCTTTCTTTGTTTCAAGTGGTAGCATCTTCAACCTGTCTCTTAAAGCCAAAAGTTCCATTTCCAACTTCATTTTCTATTCTGGTTTTAGGAGCTCGCGAAGGAGAGACAGGAAAACGTGAGACTAGTGAAGATGGCACAGGACAAAGAGGAACTAATTGGAAAGCTGAAGGAAGAAATTGATTTATTAAACAGAGTAAGCAGTTACTTTCCTATGTATTGCTGTACAAAGAGGGGTTAAAAGTCCCTGCATTATCTATGCTGTGTTTCAGGCACTCTCATCCACTAGGCAAGGTCAGAGGACAGTGGGGTTTAGTTTGTATTTATTTGTGTAACTACTTTGGGGGGCAGGTCAAGAACTTACTTTTTGCAGGTGACTTCTGTTTGTCACAGTGACCTTCCATATGTTGTCTGGTACTGGAATATCTGAGTTTCTCATTGCTATAAATGTTAGCAGCAGCAAAAGGTTACCAAAGAAAGGGTTCCTTCCTGCCTCTTCTTTCAAACTCAACGCACAGCATACCAAGAAATAGCTGTCCTGGGTTTTGGACAGTTTTCTCCAATTACGACCCAGGAGTTTTGTCAGACAAGTGAGGCTCTACAATTCAGTTGGTATTTATCAGTTCCTTTGGCATGCAAAGGCCAAGCTTATCTGCTATTGCATCTTTTGTAACCAAAGCATTAATCACCTTGGTGACTTTTGAATTTTCAGCAAGAGTTTGAAATGTCAGAGAGGCAAAAAAAAAAAAAAGCCTCCATCTCTTGGTCTGTTGTTTCTGCAGATATATATTTACACTGCAATATATATTTTTTTTTTCCTGGCTCATGTTGAAGAAATTCTTACTCATAGCAGTCTTTGGAATGCTATTTTTTGTGACATAAACATTTCACAGGCATTTAATATTTTGAGTAAATTAAAGGTGTTTTAAACAGAAGGTGTTTAGGTAAGCTCTAATTGAGGCATCTGGTGGCTAGGTTAACAAGTTCAAACACAGTTATTAGGTATACTGAACTCAAAAAATACGCTTTTATTGAAAAAGTCTTGTCCTTTACAGACAATTATTGAGCTACAAGAGAGAAAACCCAAAATGTGTTTCCTATAATTCCATAGAAAAGTGTATTTACAGTAGCCAGCCACCAGAACTTTTCATGTTTAGGTGTTTAAGTCACTAGTATTTTATGTCAGAGGGGGGAAATGCTTCTCCTGGAAGGCATTCAAGCTGTGATGCAGCACCACTTCTGGGAGACAAAGAGAAATCTCTGCTAGGGATTTCCTGATCCTGCACTGCAAACCCAGATTGGTAAAGGTGGTGTGGTCTGCATTTGGGCTTGGCAGGCTGAAGAGGCTTATGTTAATCACTATACCAGTTAAACACAGTATCTCTAGCATGCACTTCTGGAATGACCCCACTAAAAAGAAATTAGAAAACAGGCTCCTGTATCAAACAGCACTTCACTTAAAATAACAAGAGAGAAAAGCTTCACTATTGTTTTGTGTTTAACCTAGCATGGCAACAGCAGAGTTTTGCAAACTTCAGTCAAAAGGCATCAAAGATCTCTCATGAGAATCCTGATTCTTCCTCCCTTCTCTGCCTTTCATTTTCCTCCTTAAAATGCTGTCCTTGATATTACTTTTACACATCTTCATGGTTTTTTCCCATTCTTTCTCTGTTTCTTCCATGTTAGTTTGTTGGGGTTGTTTTGTACGATCAACTAATTTTTTACTGCAGTAACGTTCACACTGAACAATCAGTTTCACTGGTTTTCACTTCAAAGACTTGAAAAGGCTTGGTAGGAACTGAAGAGGTGAAATGGGAACTGGGGAAATGTGATAATTGGTGGAAGAGTGTCCCAGTTTGAGCTGGGTGCCTTTAAAAAGGAACCCCAAAGCAGACCTCCAGAAGGTGCAGAGTGTCCAGGAGGTGTCCTGGGAGGTGTAATCTCTGTATTTCCTCACATAAATCCTGCAGCTCTATCAATCTGACTGCAAAGTTATTGTCTCTCTCTTTCTTTCCTTTCTCCTCCCTGGATGCAGGGAGCTCCCTTATCTGGTGTGGGGGGAGGATGGTTCCAGTCTTATCTGTGGCCTTCAAGGCCAAACTAATTTCCACTGTGCAACCTTGGCCTGTTTGGTCTAATGCCAGGGACTAAGGGGAGGCAGTTTCATGCCTGGCCAGCCTGAACCCAGCCTAGCAATGGGAGGAAGAAAGAGCCCTGGGGTGGATGTTAAAACCCAGGTGGGGAGAAAAGGAGCAGCTGGGGTGTGTGGTTTAGTCTGGTTGGAGGGAAGGTTTTTGGGGTGTTTTCATGTATCCTGTGTATGTATTAGGTGTTAAGGGTTCATGTGTTCTGTATTTTCCTGGATATTTTTGAACACAATTTCTGTTTTTCTCTCCAATTCAATGAGAGCCTCTTTATTTTACTTCCTTTGGGAGTAAAGTCATTTCTGCCTGCTCTTCAAGACAAAGAGGAATGAACATTTGGGTTGGGGGCTATCTGCCTTAAGCACCAATTATTTCTGCATATGTTGTCTGTTTTCAGTAGCAGTTTAGACTGAAGTTGTACAATATCTTTATATTTTTTTCCACAGAAGACACAAAAAGCAATGGTGCAGCAGTACTTAATCTGAAAATGTTGATACTTAATTTAAAATAGAAAGAAAGTCTTCCTGCAGTAAGAACTAGTGATGTGTATATGTGAGCAGGAGAGTTCACAGAATCCCAGAAACATTCAGGTTGGAAAAGACCCTAAGGGTCACCAAGTCCAACCCAGAACCCTACTCTACAAGGCTCACCCCTAAACCATAGCCCCAAGCACCACAGCCAAACCACCTTGAAACACATCCAGGCTCGGGGACTCCACCACCTCCCTGGGCAGCACATTCCAATCCCTCACCACTCTTGCCCTCAAAAAATGTTTCCTACTGTCCAGTCTAAACCTACCCAGTGACAGCTTGAGGCCATTGCCTCTTGTTCTATCACTAATTCCCTGTGAGAAGAGACCAGCAGCAGCCTCTCCACAAGATCCTTTCAGGTAGTTGTAGACAGCAATGAGGTCTCCCTTAGCTGCCTCTGTTCCACACTAACCATCCCCAGCTCCTTCAGTTGCTCTTCATCAGATTTCTTCTCCAGGCCCTTCCCAGCTTCCTTGCCCTCCTCTGCCCTGGCTCCAGCACCTCCACATCTCTGTTGGGTTGAGGTGCTCAAAACTGGACACAACACTGGAGGTGTGGCCTCCCCAGAGCTGAGTACAAGTTGCAGCCAGGCACAGTCTAGGGATCAGAGGCCACAGTGCACTCCCTCTGTGTGCATGCCAATAAAATAATCATGCCCAGTGCATTTTTAAATGCATTAATTCCTGCTGTAGCTTTAATTTTGATTATGCTCCCATGTAAAAGTGCTTCTACATGGGGAATATAATATTAATGTGGTTTTTCTTTAATGGAAGTAACACTTGGAAGAAAGTTGGTTTAACAGATATAAGGGGAGCTACTGTGACATGAATTCTTCCCAACCTGAATTTCAGACCTCAGATGCTAAATTCCTGCTGCTACTGATTGAGAGTTTGCATTTATGTCTTGAGGAACGTTTGGGTTTGTTCTTCTGTTTTTCCTCACAGGACCTAGATGATATAGAAGATGAAAATGAGCAATTGAAGCAAGAAAATAAAACCCTCTTAAAAGTTGTTGGACAGCTGACAAGGTAGAAGATTGAAGCCTCAATGAGGAACAATAAATAAATCTCTCACAGAAATTCTGCGATTCTGTGAAGGATTTAAACACTACTGATTGAACATTAAGGTCAATATAGTAATATTTCCTGTGTTGCAGTATGTTATAATAACTGTCTTTATATTTATTGTTAGGAAACAAGAGGAATGTTTTATTTTCATAGTAGTTTCTGCTTCGTTTGATGAAATGGCATCAAATTTGGGGTATATTTTTAAGCTTTCACATATGAATGATACAAATTTTTGTTTAATTTTTTTTTAAACATATTTTGAAATACAAAGTTCCAAACTCTTTGGATTTTTTTTTCTGGTTATATCTTCAGATTACATCTGGCTCAATGACAGTAGTTTAAAATCCATTGCAGCAAGATCCCTTTGAATCCATGCAGGTGTATAGTTTTGAAAGGAATGGAAAGCAAATACCTGCAAGCTTTGTTTACACTGATCCAAAATAATCTATTTTGGGAAATGATTTCATTCTTTTTGTTTAAACAGCTGTAAAGTGGATGCCTTATTACCTACGTAGAACAATTGACAGATTTGCTCTGAAACTTTTGTATCTTGAGGCTTTTTACTGTATCTGAAAGACTGACCATAGTATAGAGTAGCAACTTTTTCTTCTGTGTAACATTGTTCTGGCAGGAGGGGGGAGGTTTTATTACAAGAACCCAACAAAGAAAACCACCAAAACCCCAGCAAATCACCTGTGGCATCAACATGAATGAGTTCACCTGTGGCATCAGCATTAATGATTCACCTGTGGCATCAATATTAATGAGTCCTTAGAATCCTACCGAAGTTGAGTGCTGTGGGTTCGTTGTAAAGCTTTTGCTTTGGCAAGGAGGTTCTGCAAGTTTGCTCTCAGTAAGTTTGTCTGCTGTCTTGAGAATTCAGACAAAGCCTGGAGCTTTCACTTTAGCAAAGACACTTTTGCAAGGCTCTTCCTTATGCTGTCATTTTAATTTGTAGTGGTCATAACCAATAGAAGTTTTGGGATGTTTCATTTTATTAAGCTCGATTAACATTTTTTTTTGTGCATAGAGCAATTCCTGCTCTTTGGAAACACCAAATGGTTTAAAAACCCCAATTTATCCCTTGTTTTAAACTAATAATGTGTTTAAAAAGTGGCTATTTTAGATGTTAAGATCCACTGAAGTCTACCTGTTGATTCTTCTATAATGTGGTGGTAGACAAAATTTTCATTTGACATTAGCCACAGACCTCGATCTGTCAGGCTGAAATTTGCTGTACTTCATTTCACCTCAGCACAGCACACTTTTCAGTCCTGCTCACAATGCCATTTGAGTCACCAGACACCAGAAATGAAAACATTTCATAGGGTCCAGGCTTTCTCTTGATGATTTTGAAGTTTGGGATCAGGAAATTTGCGTGCATGTACTTAAAACTTCAAGACAACCTTAATACATGATGATGGTCACCCATTCAGATTTGCCAGTTTTTTCCATGATGTACCTTTAATGACTCTGAGAGTTTCCTGAGTTCCAAATCCAAGAACTGGTTGTTACACCTTGGATTGTTTTGGATATAGGATAGGTTGTTTTGCAGTTGTGTATTCTGCTGAGGAGGAGCTTCTCACAGCTTTTCAAGACTCACTCCAGGATGCCAGGATGCTTTTCCTTCACAGTGGACACCATTTAAAACTTTTCCCATGGGGTTTAAATGGTCTGAACTGCAATACACACCTATCAGTGTTGCTTTTAATATTGTTCAAACAGGAAGAAGTCCCTTGTTTTATCAGGTTCATTAAAAGTCTAATAAAATTACCAGTTGAGATGTATGCCTTCTGAATAAATATGAAACTTTGTCTGGAAGAACCTCTGGATTTCCTTCTCTGTGTGCTGGGCAAGAAATGCAGCTAGTGATTGACAGTGTGGGGTGGCAGTCGTGCTGCAGCACCCTTAGAGTGGGTGCAGAACACACAGCTGCTGATACAGAGGTGGAAATGAGACCTTCCATAACCTTTCCATGGACATTTGAAACCAGAGCACAATGAATAGCAAAGAACATCAACCAGATCGACTTCTCTTCACATTACCTCTTCTTGGTTTGCATTGGTTAGCAGCAGGCACACCAAAATTAGAAGTTTTATTTTTTTATTTTATTTTATTTTATTTTATTTTATTTTATTTTGCTTTATTTTATTTTATTTTCCTTTATTTTATTTTATTTTGCTTTATTTTGCTTTATTTTATTGTTGTTTGTTTTATTTTCTTTATTATATGGTATTGGGGTTTTTTGTTTATTTTCTTTTGTTTTATTTTGTTTTGTTTTCTTTATTTTTGCTTTATTTTGCTTTATTGTGGTTTATTTTGTTTTATTTTCTTTATTGTATTTTATTGTCTTTTATTTTATTGTAGTTTATTTAGGTTTATTTTCTTTTTTTAATTTTATAGTGGTTTATTGTGGTTTATTTTATTTTAGTGTGGTTTATTTTATTTTCTTTATTTTATTTTCTTTATTGTATTTTATTTTGGTTTATTTTGTTTTGGTTTGGTTTATTTTATTTTGGTTTATTGTTTACTTTGGTTTTTTATTTTATTTTATTTTGGATTATTGTGGTTTATTTTATTTTATTGTGGTTTATTTTGGTTTATTTTCTTTATTTTGGTTTCTTTATTGTATTGTATTGTATTTTGCTTTCTTTTGTTTTATTTTATTTTGGTTTCTTTTATTTTGGTTTATTGTATTTTGGTTTGCTTTATTGTAGTTTATTTAGGTTTATTTTATTTTTTTAATTTTATTTTGGTTTATTTTGTTTTATTTTATCATATTTTTTGTTTTATTTTATTGTGGTTTATTTTGGTTTATTTTCTTTATTTTATTTTCTTTATTTATTGTATTGTGTTTTCTTTTGGTTTCTTTTGGTTTGTTTTGTTTTATTTTATTTTGGTTTATTGTTTATTTTGGTTTAGTTTTTATTTTATTTTGTTTTATTTTGGATTATTGTGGTTTATTTTATTGTGGTTTATTTTGTTTTATTTTCTTTATTTTATTTTCTTTATTGTATTGTATTTTCTTTTGGTTTCTTTTGTTTTATTTTGTTTTGCTTTGTTTTGGTTTATTGTGTTTTGTTTTGTTTTATTTTATTTTATTTTATTGTGGTTTATTTTATTTTCTTTATATTATTTTCTTATTGTATTGTATTTTGGTTTATTTTAGTTTGGTTTGCTTTGGTTTACTTTATTTTGGTTTATTGTTTATTTTATTTTCTTTATTGTGGTTTGTTTCGTTTTATTTTATTTTTAATAACTCAGACATCCAACTGAGAGCAATATTTATCAGAAATACTTCTGACACCCTGCCTCAAAGAGGTACTGGTGAGGGAAGTTTCCAAGTACTTGAAAGCAGTGATGCTCCAGGCAGAAACTGGAACAGAGGAACTTTTTGGAGCTCGCAGATCAAGTACCTCAGGAACATTTATTATTGTTGTGTTGTATTATAGAAACGGAAAGCTTTTTGTGGAGTTAAAAATGCCCATAAATTGTACCTTGAAGCATAACATTTCTGCTGGCAGCTTGGAAGGTTTGGATGGCTTTTGAGACTGAAGTATGCCAAGAACAGTTCATTGCCACTTACATCTTCAGGCCCTAGGGAGAAGCTTAGGAGGTTCTAGGAAAAATTCTGTGTTACATAGAATGTTAACAATTGTTTAGTCATCTCTTGCCATTCTCTTCTATTTCAGTAAGGTACCCTCACAGTCAAGCTCAAACAGGTAAGTTTTTATCCCAGGTGATTTGAAGGTGATAAATTAGCTGCCTTACCAGCCATTCAGTAACCTCTGTCCACATCCTTGCCACTCCCACACCTCAGCTGCTCTCAGCTGTGTGATTTAAAAGCAGAGAGAGAGCTCTCTGTGGGCACTTGGGAAGGCTCTGTGATGCCTGATTGAAGCTAGGTATTAATGTACCCTCACTGCAAAGGCTGAAACTAAAATGAAATTACCATGCAAAAGAAAAATAATGCTAAGGTCTGTGGATTTCATTGGCTTGCTAATGGGATATAGAAAAGAGAGCAAGAGCTGTTTCTGCCTCTGCTCTATATCCCATTAGCAAGCCAAAGAATTAGGTAGACCTTAGCATTATTTTCCTTTTGTATCCAATGGTAATTTCGTTTTAGTTTCAATCTTCACAGTCAGGGACAAGGCTGAAGTTCCCCCTTCCAACTGTAAGACTAAGACTAGGCTAAATTAATTTACTGGAGCTTTATGGGGGAGGTGGAGGTGGGGATGAAGATGACAGCAACAGAGGGAGTGGGGTTGTGGGGGAAGGTGTTAGTATCAACTGCATGGGAAGTGCCTTGGAGATTTCTGAACTACCACGTCTTCAAACTCATACCATACCACTTGGGCCTAGCGTCTGTGTTTATGGGTAACTTAGATCATCTAGAAAATCTGATCAGAAAAGTACTCTCATTGACTAAAGCAAATATGGCAATTGTTCTCCAAGATGCTTCAAACTAGAGAAGGGCAGATTTAGAATCACAGAGTCACGGAATTGTCAGGGTTTGGGTGGGACCTCAAGGATCATCCAGTTCCAACCCCCCTGCCATGGGCAGACACACCTCACACTCCAGCAGGTTGCTCACAGCCACCTCCAGCCTGGCCTTCAAAACCTCCAGGGATGAGGCTTCCACCACCTCCCTGGGCAGCCTGTGCCAGTGTCTCACCACCCTCACAGTGAAAAACTTCTTCCTAACATCCTATCTGAATCTCCCCATTTCTAGTTTTGCTCCATTCCCCCCAGTCCTGTCATTCTCTGACACCCAAAAAAGTCCCTCCCCAGCTTTCTTGTAGCCCCCTTCTGATCCTGGAAGGCCACAAGAAGCTCTCCTGGGAGCCTTCTCTTCTCCAGACTGAACAGCCCCAACTCTCTCAGTCTGTCTCCAGAGCAGAGCAGCTCCAGCCCTCTGCCCAACCTCCTGGCCCTTCTCTGGACACCTTCCAGCACCTCCAGATCCTTCCTGGAACAGGGGCTCCAGAACTGGACACAGTGCTCCAGGTGGGGTCTCAGCAGAGTGGAGTAGAGGGGGAGAATTTCCTCCCTGACTGCGAGGAGGTTGGGCTGGATGACTTCTGGAGGTCCCTTCCAGCCTGGACAGTTCTATACTTCAGTAATGAGGGGCACCATAATCCCTGTGTTGCTAATACACAATGCGCAGGTTGTAGTCACAGAACAGAAAACGTTACTGCACTCAGGGCTGAAAGATAAAAGTGTGTGGAAATAAATTGATCATTGACAATCTGAAAGATAAAAGTGTGTGGAAATAAATTGATCATTGACAATCTGCACTACTGCCTGTGGGATTTATGCCCTGAAGCAGTTCAATCCTATATAAATGTTGGTGGCTTGCACAGGCAATCCAAAATGGTTTGTTTTTCATTTTGTAACTAATTAAGCAATCTTGTTTGAGGTCAGTGTTGCTTGATGTGTTTATTAACTGCAAGGATCCAGTCTGTATTTGCAAATTAATGTTTTTTTCTGTCTTCAAAGCAAAATTTTTCTTGGTTGGTTGCCAGATGTATGTTTACACATTGGGAGCGGAGTCATTTCTGTGTTTGATTGGCTCTGAATTTGGGAAGCAGAATGAGAGAAAACGGTAACAGAGTAATAATCAGTGAATTCCAAAGTATCACAGAATGTTTGGGGATTTTATTCAGCTGTATTAGAATTAGCTGTGGAAGGATGGATGATTGGCATAAGCACTACAAAAGATCTAGGGGTTTTAATATGTTAGAAGCAACTGAGTAACCTACATCAAAGCTATTTTCAACTTGTTGAAAATGGAGCATGAAGAACTTGCTACTATTAAAGGTACCAAAAGCCATACTGGAGAGCAAATTACTTACTGACATTTGAACAATTGCTACTGGGAGAGAGAGGCTAACTCAGGTATTTTGTGTTTTCTCTTAAGATCTTTGCAGCTATTTCCAGCTTGAATTGAAATAAATCAGTATTAGTAGCCAAGAGGTAAGGCAGTTACTGGGAAACAAATACATGAGTCCCTGCAGAGGGACCTTTGCAGGCTGGCTGGGTGGGCAGAGGCCAATGGGATGAAATTTAACAAGACTAACTGCAGGGTTCTACACTTTGGCCACAACAACCCCAAGCAGTGCTACAGGCTGGGAACAGAGTGGCTGGAGAGCAGCCAGGCAGAGAGGGACCTGGGGGTGCTGGGTGACAGCATCTGAACAGGAGCCAGCAGTGTGCCCAGGTGGCCAGGAGAGCCAATGGCATCCTGGCCTGGATCAGGAATAGTGTGGCCAGCAGGACAAGGGAGGTTATTCTTCCCCTGTACTCAGCACTGGTCAGGCCACACCTTGAGTGCTGTGTCCAGTTCTGGGCTCCTCAATTCAAGAGAGATGTTGAGGGACTGGAAGGTGTCCAGAGAAGGGCAAGGAAGCTGCGGAGGGGTCTGGAGCACAGCCCTGTGAGGAGAGGCTGAGGGAGCTGGGGGTGTTCAGCCTGGAGAAGAGGAGGCTCAGGGGAGACCTCATTGCTGTCTACAACTACCTGAAGGGAGGCTGTAGCCAGGTGGGGGTTGGTCTCTTCTCCCAGGCAACCAGCAGCAGAACAAGAGGACACAGTCTCAAGCTGTGCCAGGGGAGGTCTAGGCTGGATATTAGGAGGAAATTCTTCACAGAGAGATTTGCCATTGGGATGTGCTGCCCAGGGAGGTGGTGGAGTCACCATCCCTGGAGACGTTCAAGAGAAGCCTGGATGAGGCACTTAGTGCCATGGTCTGGTTGATTGGACAGGGCTGGGTGATAGGTTGGACTGGATGATCTTGGAGGTCTCTTCCAACCTGGCTGATTCTATGATTCTATGATAGCTGTGGCTACCATTAACGCACGACTGAGTGTCAGTATTGCTTTGTCTGGGACTCTTTATGAAGGCAAATCACAGCCTGGGCTGCATCAAGAAGTATATTGCCAGCAGAGCCAGAGAGGTGATTCTGCCTCTTTGCTCTGCTCTGCTGAGACCTCACCTGGAGCACTGTGTGCAGCTCTGGAGACCTCAACACAGGAAGGACATGGAGCTGATGGAGAGAGTCCTGAGGAGGGCCATGAAAATGCTCAGGGGGTTGGAGCAACTCTGCTCTGAGGACAGGCTGAGGGAGCTGGGGGTGTTCAGCATGGAGAAGAGGAGGCCCCAGGGAGACCTAAGAGCAGCCTGCCAGGACCTGAAGGGGGCTATAGGAAAGCTGCAGAGAGACTGCAAAGGCCTGCAGGGACAGGACGAGGGACAATGGCTTCAAACCAGAGCAGAGCAGATTGAGATTGGATGTCGGGAAGAAGTTCTTCACTGTGAGGGTAGTGAAACACTGGAAGAGGTTTCCCAGGGAGGTAGTTGAGGCTTCTTTCCTGGAGATCTTCAAGGAGAGGCTGGAGGAGGCCCTGGGCAGCCTGATCTAGTTGGGGATGTCCCTGCTGAGTGCAGGGAGGTTGGAGTGGATGAGCTTTGGAGGTCCCTTCTGGCCTGGACCATTCTGTGATTCTGTGTCAGTGAGTAGGTCCGTTTGCATCAGTATTAAAGACCATAAACATCTGACATTTTCATAAGAAAAACTCTTTCCACTGGAGAAATTACCATTGCAGACTGTAACTTAGTATGATAAAAAAGCAGGTTCTGAGATTGAGAAACTAAGGTTTATTAAATTTAAAGTTCTGTTTAAAATGATAAAAAAGCAGCTTCTGAGATTGAGGAACTAAGGTTTATTAAATTTAAAGTTCTGTTTAAAATGATAAAAAAGCAGCTTCTGAGATTGAGGAATCAAGGTTTATTAACTTTAAAGTTTTGTTTAAAATGAAACAAATGAATTCTGGATCTTAGCATTTACTTAGATTTGTAGTGAACATCTGTGTCTGTTCTGTGCCAGTCATTCTGGCACCAAGAGGTCAAAAGGTATTGCCTCCAGCATTTCTAGAACTATTTCTGCTTCTCATATTAAGCATTTCTTTACTTACATATATCCAAGACAAAAAGGACTCTGATATGCATTGTAGTAGCATTCATCATCTTCCAGGTATGTAGCAAATCTCCTCCTACCAGTCCTCCTTGTGCTGTAGCAGATGTACATTACCTTGTTAGTTTAATCCTTCAGCTTTTATTTCTGAGGTAACTGCTCTTGTTCAGGGCTAGTTGTGGTTTTTTCCTGTTCTGGGGAACATTGTGATAGTTGAATTCTCCTCTGAAAATAGTCCTGTAATCATAGTGCTGAGTAATGGTTTTTAAGTATCCCTTTTATACCTTTAAAAAAATGAAGCATCATTAAGATGTAAGTGACTGAATATCCATTTTAGTGTTGAGCATGGAGCAGCTGTGACATTTTTGGTGGTACCAGAGTGAAAATGATGTTGAAGGTTCTGACTATTGCAGCTGAAAGATAATGTGTATCATCTAACAAGAAAACCTGTGTGCCTTTGTCCTAATAAAACAAAGTTATTTTTAATCCAGGTTGCCTGCTTATTGTGTTTAAAGGAAAATTAATTATTGTCTGACTGACATTCCTGCTGGGTTTGTCACCCATACTGGGAACCTCCCTATCTTGAACTGCTAGCATTATGTTTTACATCCAGATTCAGTCCTTCCAGTGCACAGGTTTGCACACACACAAGAGAAATTGGCATATTTCCACTATACTGATTTTGGGACTGTTGTGAATATCCTTCTATGGATTAGGTAGAAAGGACCTTTTCCCATATGTCAGAGTTGAAGTAGAGCCCTGGAAAAGGTAGTGAAACCTGTAGCTTAGAGTGCTTTTTCTCCACAAAGGGAACTGACTTCACAGTGGACATAATTTTATAGACTCATAGAATTGTCAGGGTTGGAAGGGACCTCAAGGATCATCCAGTTCCAACCCCCCTGCCATGGGCAGGGACACCTCACTGCGTCAGGTTGCTCACAGCCACCTCTAGCCTGGCCATAAAAACCTCCAGGGATGAGGCTTCCACCACCTCCCTGGGCAACCTGTTCCAGTGTCTCACCACCCTCATGGGGAAGAATTTCCTCCTAACATCCAATCTGAATCTAACCATTTCTAGTATTGCTCCATCCCCCCCTGTCCTATCACTATCTGACACCTAAAAAGTCCCTCCCCAGCTTTCTTGTATTCCCCTTCAGATACTGCAAGGCCACAAAAAGATCTCCTGGGAGCCTTCTCTTCTCCAGACTGCACAACCCCAACTCTCTCAGTCTGTCTCCAGAGCAGAGCAGCTCCAGCCCTCTGCTCATCCTTGTGGCCCTTCTCTGGACACCTTCCAGCACCTCCAGATCCTTCTTGTAGCAGGGGCTCCAGAACTGGATGCAATACTCCAGGTGGGGTCTCAGCAGAGTGGGGCAGAGGGGGAGAATCCCCTCCCTGGCGCTGCTGGCCACACTTCTCTGGATGCAGCCCAGGCTCTGGTTGGCTGTTGATGTATGGAAAGCATTTGGGCAGGAGTCAACAATGGGAACGTTCTTCTGATGCATATCAGTCTCTCAAACATCACAATTCTCTGTGGAGTTTTACTGGACTTCCACCTACATCTACAGGTCTGCAGCTGAGAGCTTCCAGCTTGCAAGCCCTTGTGTTTGCAAAGGGATGCTTGCATTTCATTTAGACTTCCTTGAGCAGCAAGGTCTAATTAACCAATAGCCATAGTTTCCCTTGCTGATACCTCAGTAAGAGGCAGTTGCTGCATTCACTCGGGACCTTTGAAGTGCTATGACCATGTAATGGATTGTTAGGAAATGGGTGGTCTTCCATACTGGATAAAAAGACAACTGCTAGTCCCCTAGGGCCTTCTGCTGAAATTAAAGCTACTGCCTCCAGAGAAGACTCTTTTCACACCTTGAAATTGGGCCCATTATATAGTCTGATGAGGATACTCACCTCAACAAACACAAAATCTAAGAGCCACCTTCCAACAATCATCAAAAGTTAAATATCTTTATAAAAAAAAAAATCTAACAGCAGACCTGATGTTTATGCAAGTTAGGATGAAAAGAAGTCTGCAAGTCCTTTTCTTTTCTTCAATGGATAAGGTCTGGCTAAAAACACAAAACCAAGCAAGTTTTCTGAGTGACTAGTGAATAATCTCTTCCTGTGGTCAAGAAGGCCAATGGCATCCTGGGGTGGGTTAGAAGGGCTGTGGTGAGTAGGTTGAGAGAGGTTCTCCTCCCCCTCTACTCTGCCCTGCTGAGGCCACATCTGGAGCATTGTGTCCAGTTCTGGGCACCTCAGTTCAGGAAGGACCTCAGGGAACTGCTTGAGAGAGTCCAGCACAGAGCCACAAAGATGATTGGAGAGTGGAACATCTTCCTTATGAGGAGAGGCTGAGGGAGCTGAGGGCTCTGTAGCTTGGAGAGGAGGAGCCTGAGAGGTGACCTCATTGCTGGTGCTAAAGATGTGCAGGGGGAGTGCCCAGAGGCAGGAGCCAGGCTCTGCTGGGTGATGCCCAATGCCAGCACAAGGAGCAGTGGTGGAAGCTGAGGCATAGAAAGTTCCATGGAAACAGGAGGAAGAATTTTTTCCCTTTGAGAATGACAGAACCCTGGAAGAGGCTGTTCAGGGGGGTTGTGGAGCCTCCCTCTCTGGAGCTATTCAAGAGCTGCTTGGCTGTGTTCCTGTGTGACCTGCTCTGGGTGCTCCTGCCCTGGCAGGGGGGTTGGACTGGATGAGCTTTGGAGGTCCCTTCCAGCCCCTGACATTCTGTGAATCATTGATAGTCTTCTGACAAAACCAAGGAGTCTTTCTGAGTGACTACCTCAGTAGTCATTGATGGTGTTCCCAGGAGCACAGCTGTCTCTCTGCACTGAAGTCCTGCAAGTAGCTCAATACAGCAAAGAACAACAGCAGAGTTCTAGAGATGTCTGACAGGTTTTATAATTGGTCTTCTCATTGGTGACCTTAGGAGTTGCTTTGAATAAAATTTGTACCTTCTGAAGCCGCAAAAGGATGCACTTACAATGCAGTGACAGCAAAAGGAGAACTTGATCTCTGCTTAGGCTTTTAGGGTGGAAACTCAAGTCATTTGTGCAAGTTTCCCCAGATGAAATGACCAGCAGATGTTTAGGTATTACATGCTCATTCAGCAAGCTGTTGCCTGAGCTAGTGCAACAAAGCAGCATTAAATCCTGTGCTTGCTTTGCACCAGTGTGTTTTCTGAAAACCTAAAGCATAATTTAAACAGAAAAGCAGTGAATTTCTGTTGCACAAGATTATACTTTAGAAGACTGCCTCTTGGTGATTGGCCAGAAAGCAAATTTTATCAGGGGCTGCATCAAGAGAAGTGTGGCCAGCAGGGCTAGGGAGGTGATTCTCCCCCTCTGTTCCACTCTGCTGAGACAACACCTGGACAAGTTCATCCAGTTCTAGAGCCCCTGTTACCAGAAGGATCTGGAGGTGCTGCAATGTGTGCATAGAAGGGTCACGAGGATGAGCAGAGGTCTGGAGCTCCTCTGCTATGGAGACAGTTTGAGAGAGTTGGGGCTGTTCAGTCTGGACAGGAAAAGGCTCCCAGGAGAGCTTCTTGTGGCCTTGCAGTATCTGAAGGGGAATACAAGAATGCTGGGGAGGGTGTCAGGGAGTGATAGGACTGGGGGGAATGGAACAAAACTAGAAGTGGGTAGATTCAGATTGGATGTTAGGAAGAAGTTCTTCCCCATGAGGGTGGTGAGACACTGGAAGAGGTTGCCCAGGGAGGTGGTGGAAGCCTCATCCCTGGAGGTTTTTGCAGCCAGGCTGGATGTGGCTGTGAGCAACCTGCTGGAGTGTGAGGTGTCCCTGCCCATGGCAGGGGGGTTGGAAGTGGCTGATTCTTGAGGTCCCTTCCAACCCTGACAGTTCTATGATTCTATCTTGACACATTCTCCATTAGTATTTGTCTCTAGAAATCAGATTTTTCTACATCCAGAGACTGTGGAATAAAATGTTTGGGTTTGTTTTTTTCCTCTGTCCCAGAACTGTTAATCTCTGCCTGAAGGCTTTGTTAAAACAATGATGCATTTTAGGGAGTTTTAACGTTTTGATTGCAACAGTGTTCAGTGTGGTTACAGCCAGCTACCAAATACATTCAATGGGTGGGGACAATAAAAGCAGTGGAGCTTTGCAAGTTGATACTCTCTAGAAATAACTCTCATATTTCCCTCTGAAGCAATTGCATAGAAAATGCTAATTGTTCCCAAGTGAATCACTCTTTCTTCCTGTTTAACTGCTTCTCACTGGAGCTTGTAATAAACTATCCCTTAAAGCTCCTGGCTTCATGTGAGAAATGACACTTAAAAACCAGTGGCCAATTTCAAGTCTCAGGTTTATAAAGGTGCTTAAAACTGAGAGAAAAAAAAGCATGGAATAAATGGAGTGAGGCTGTGGAAGATGGAATGTTATGGAGAGAAATAGGTGTGTGAGGATGAAGAAGATCTAGATTTTCTCCATTTTTTTGCCACATAGTTTGTCATCTGTGTTGAAAACAGAATTAATTTATTTTATTCTGCTGGAGCCAGGGCAGAGGAAGGCAAGAAAGCTGGGAAGGGCCTGGAGAATAAATCTGATGAAGAGTGACTGAAGCAGCTGGGGATGGTCAGTGTGAAACAGAGGAGGCTAAGGGGAGACCTCATTGCTGTCTACAACTACCTGAAAGGAGCTTGTGGAGAGGCTGCTGCTGGTCTCTTCTGACAGGGAATTAGTGACAGAACAAGAGGGAATGGCCTCAAGCTGCCACTGGGTAGGTTTAGACTGGACAGTAGGAAACATTTTTTGAAGGCAAGAGTGGTCATGGATTGGAATGTGCTGCCCAGGGAGGTGGTGGAGTCCCCAAGCCTGACTGTGTTTCAAGGTGGTTTGTCTGTGGTGCTTGGGGCTATGGTTCAGGGGTGAGCCTTGTAGAGTAGGGTTCTGGGTTGGACTTGGTGACCCTGAGGGTCTTTTCCAAGCTGAATGTTTCTGTGATTGTGTGAAAAGATGGTTCTGGTTATCACTACAATATAGTTTTTTTGGGGGGGTGAGGAAGGAGCTTTGGAGGTCCCTTCCAGCCCAGACTATTCCATGATTCTCTGATCTATAATGCGTGAATTTTTTATCTGTGTGATATTCATATCACAGAATCACAGAATCAGCCAGGTTGGAAGAGACCTCCAAGATCATCAAGTCCAACCAATCACCCAACCCTAACTAATCAACCAGACCATGGCACTGGGTACCTCATTCAGTCTCCTCTTAAACACCTCCAGGGATGTGGACCCCACCACCTCCCTGGGCAGCACATCCCAATGGCAAATCTCTCTGTGAAGAACTTCTTTGTAAGATCAAGCCTAAGATATGACACAGCTATCACTGTTACTGGGAAAATAGAATGGTAGTCTGCCTGGGGTCTAAAATACATCAAGTGAAGCAAGGCATTTGTGTAAACTTTTTTGACACCTGACTGTTTTCTGGTTTAGTTATCTTGTACTCAGGGAAAATGTGTAGGTGTTTAATTAATCTGTATATATACAGAGGATGTCCCTGCTCACTGCAGGGGAGTTGGACTAGATGACCTTTGGAGGTCCATTCCAACCCAGACCATTCTGTGATTCTATGAGTCTATAATGTTACTGAGTGAAGTCATTTAGTACCTCCTGGTGTAGTTCCCTGCACCTGTCTAAAGTGATGATGCACATGGGAAATCTGAAAAACACTTAGAATAATTGCAGATCTGTGTCACAGGTTATGTCTACAAGGTTAGAATGACAGGTTATGTGACTGAATAACTGTGTGTCCAGGTGCTTCACAGTATCACAGAACATTAGAGGTGGGAAGGGACCTCCAGAGATCATCCAGTCCAAGTCCCCTGCCAGAGCAGCACTACCCAGGGTAGTCCACACAGGAATTCATCCAGGTGGGTTTTGAATGTCTCCAGAGAGGGAAACTTCACAACCTCTCTGGGCAGCCTGTTCCAGGACTCTGTCACCCTCACTGGAAAGAAGTTTCTTCTCATGTTGAGGTGAAATCTTCTCTGTTCAAGTTTGTCTCCATTGTTCCTTGGCTTATTCCTGTGCACCACCCAACAGAGCCTGGCCCCCTCCACTTGACACCCACCCCTCAGCTATTGATAGACATTGATCAGATCCCCTCTCAGCCTTCTCTTCTCCAGACTAAACAGCCCCAGGGCTCTCAGGCTCTCTTCACAGGGGAGATGCTCAAGTCCCCTAAGCATCCTCCTGGCTCTCCCTTGGACTCTCTCCAGCAGGTCTCTGTCTCTCTTGGACTGGGAGCCCAAACCTGGACACAGGATTCCAAGTGTGACCTCACCATAGCTTGATCTGCTTAAAAAATAAGAAAAGAGCATTTTGCTGCTGGTGTCATGATCCATCCGTCGCTTTTTCAACACTAAAAACTTTCATCCAAAAATCAATGGCTTGAATGTCTTGAAGTTCCTGCAAGAACTGCAGTGATCATTGTATTATAGGTAAGATCTAAAACTACTTCAGAGAAAGGTAAAAGAAAACATCCTTTATGTTTTTTTCTGCTTTCTTTATTTAGTATTCAGTAACGTTGATGACTCCACTAATTGGTTTTGGTTGCACTGAGATTTCATACGTGTATTTTTGATCTGAAGAGCAGCAGGAGAAAGATGCTTCTCTGGGTGCACAGTTGTAAACCTCAGAAATCATGTAATCATAGAATTGTCAGGGTTGGAAGGGACCTCAAGGATCATCCAGTTCCAACCCCCCTGCCATGGGCAGGGGCACCTCACACTCCAGCAGGTTGCTCACAGCCACATCCAGCCTGGCTGCAAAAACCTCCAGGGATGAGACTTCCACCACCTCCCTCAGCAACCTCTTCCACTGTCTCACCACCCTCACAGTGAAAAACTTCTTCTTGTCATCCAATCTGAATCTCCCCACTTCTAGTTTTTCTCTATTCCCCCCAGTCCTATCACTCCCTGACACCCTCAAAAGTCCCTCCCCAGCTTTCTTGTAGCCCTCTTCAGATACTGGAAGGCCACAAGAAGGTCTCCTCAGAGAATGACTTCCCTGCTCCTGCTGGCCACACTATTGCTGATGCAGGCCAGGATGCCATTGGCCTTCTTGGCCACCTGGGCACACTGCTGGCTCATGTTCAGCTGCTCTCCACCAGCACCCCCAGGTCCACCTGGCTGCTCTCCAGCCACTCTGTCCCCAGCCTGTAGCACTGCATGGGGTTGCTGTGGCCAAAGCTTTTCAGATCTCACTTTGCCATCCTCTTTCAACAGCTTTGAATTATTTCTTTATGGTATTTTGAAGACAGCTCTGTGGTCGTTTGAGCTCTAACTGGAGTTTAGGAGCTCAAATGATAACAGACTGAGATTCCTTGCCCCCTGTCCCTCTCCATTTCTCCTGGCAAGGTGGAGAGAGAGGAAAGGGAAAAAAAGGGGGATAGGGCGGAGGATAAGTTAATTCGTGAAAGAAATCAGTTTGGAAGTAGAGGAGGTAAATTTTTTTTACAAAAAAAAAGGTAAATATATATATAAGGTAAATATATATGTGTGTGTGTTTATATATATATATATATATGCATCTATATCTATATATACATATATACTAAGAGCTGAGGGGTGGGTGTCAAGTGGAGGGGGCCAGGCTCTTTTGGGTGGTTCACAGTTATATGACAAGGAAGAATGGAGACAAACTTGAACAGAGAAGGTTTCAGCTCAATGTGAGGAGAAACTTCTTTCCAGTGAGGGTGACAGAGCCCTGGAGCAGGCTGCCCAGGGGGGATGTGGAGTCTCCTTCTCTGGAGACTTTCCAGCCCCATCTGGTTGCATTCCTGTGTGACCTGTGCTGGATTCTCTGGTCCTGCTGTGGCAGGGGGGTTGGAATGGATGATCTTTGAGGTGCCTTCCAGCTCCTAACATTCTGTGATTCTGTGAAAACAATTTTTCAAGGAAAGCAATATGGAACAGACTTCCTTTCAAAACACCTCTGGACACTGCAAACTTAGGACCACTCTGTAATGAGTGTGGGGTTCTGGCACGACAGGTATCCTCCTCCAGGTGTAGGTACCTGGTGATACAAGTGTATCTGATGGTTAGTTGCAAGTGTAGACAGCAGGGAGCTGGGCAGTGAAGCAGCCATTTGATGCACAGGGCAGCAGGTGCCTGAGCTCAAGTGACTTCCTCTGGGCATCGAGACACCCAAGCTCTCACTCACAGGCCTAGAAGAGGCCACCTCAGTTTAATGTCAGTTTCAACATAAATCTCTCCCAAACCACCCAGAGCTGTCCTCTGAGAAGCAGGCCCTGCACAGACAAAGCCTTATGCTGGCACTTAGCTTTGAGGAGATTGTTGAAGGGGTTTATGAACCCCTCTCAGTGCCATCCCAGTTGTGCTCTCCAGCAGAGTCCACTCTCTGAACTGCAAGTTCAGGACATGTTAGGCTGTGGCAAAAGCTGTAAAGCCTCACTAAGAGCTGGTCACCTCAGCTGGATAAAAATGTCAGAATAATAGGAAGAGAGAGAGGAGCTGGATTAGCCTTTTAGTAGGTGAGAGCCCTAGCTCCACTTCAGATTTCAGGGCCAACACTTTAAATGCTTTGCAGGCTGCACTCAACCCAGCCCCAGCAGAAGAAAGTGCAGACAGCTGAGGTGCTTTGAAATGCTCACCTCTGACTGTTGTTTCAGTCATTTCAGTTCAGGGATGACCCTGTCTGAAGAAAAAGCATCAGGTCTCTGTGAGCAGCAGGAAACAGACACGCTCTGAACAATCTTCACAAGGCATTTGAGGACTTCTCAGGAAGGGAGACAGCAAGGGGGGGAAGGTAACAAGAATCTGGGCACGTTGTGGAGCTCTGAAGACTACACATATCATCAAGGGATGGACTGAACCTGCTACCCAGGGGGGGTTGTGGAGTCTCCTTCTCTGGACACATTCAAAACCCACCTGGATTCATTCCTGTGGTGATCCTGCTCTGGCAGGGGATTGGACTGGATGATCTCTGGGTACATCAGAGGTCCCTTCCCACCTCTGATGTACTGTGATCAAGCTGTGATCAAAGTAAACAACTGAAGCACCTCGGCAGGGAGCAGCAGTTATAGGTAAGCCCTTCCTGTTTGGTTTTTTCCCTCTCTCAGGCCATGCACTAGACATCTGTGCTGCCCACTAAGCTGCTGCAGCTAGACAGCTGACCCAACATATTTCAGTATCAGTAACAGAGTGCTGATATGGAAACCCTCTGGGCAGGATGAATCACCTTCCATTTATTTGCAAATTGGCAATCTGTCACAATCCTCCTCTGAAAGTTTTTAGCTGCCTTTCCCCCTGCTCTTTTTCAAACCAAAGTGTGTCCTGAGACTCAGAAACAGGGAGCTTTTACTGCAGGTCACCTATTAATTTGTCAGTTGCCTTCTCCAGCACCGAGGCAGTGAGGCACAGGATGCAGTTTAGTAGGCGTTGGCACTAAGGAGATTTTCCCCTCCTTATAATCTGGCAAAATGCCCCCAAAGAGAGAGAAACAAAACATTCTTCCTCACCACTATGCAAGGATTAAAATAATAAACTGGTTTGAGATCCTGGCAGGCATTGCTTTGGATTCTAATGAACTTCAATCACCTCTTAGGAGAAGGAATAATTAAATCACTTGGAATAAACCCTCCAAATTTGATATCATGGGCAGAATTTCCCCCTCCATTTAGTCTCCTGCATAATGCTTAGCTTGTTAAGTGTTCTTGGCACTTCCAAGGAGAGAAAAAGTTATATTCTAACCTCTACCATTCTGTGATGCTAAAGAATATTTCTCTTTGTAGAGATCTTATGGATATAAACTCCAGCACAGGAGGTTCCACCTCATCAAGAGGAGGAACTTCTTCACTGTGAGGGTCCCAGAGCACTGGAACAGGCTGCCCAGAGAGGTTGTGGAGCCTCCTTCTCTGGAGCCTTTCCAGACCCATATGGATGCATTTCTGTGTGACCTGCACTAGATTTTATTGTCCTGCTCTAGCATGGGGGGTTGACTTGATGATCTCCAGAGGTTCCTTCTAACCCCTAACATCCTGTGATCTTTCTCTTTATAGAGATTTTTCAGATCTCTACAAAATAATATTCCAAGGAGCACAGAACATAACTAAATATCAGTCCATTTCCCAAAATAAAGCAAAAAGGGAAACACTTCTGTTTAGCACAAGTTGGGAGTCAGTCATGTTCTGCCTGGTGACTTGCAAAGACCATATCACAGAGTCATAGAATCACAGAATGGTCCAGGCCAGAAAGGACCTCCAAAGCTCATCCAGTCCGACCTCCCCACACTCAGCAGGGACATCCCCAACTAGATCAGGCTGCCCAGGGCCTCCTCCAGCCTCACCTTCAATATCTCCAGGGAAGGAGCCTCAACCACCTCCCTGGGCAACCTGTGCCAGTGTTCCACTACCCTCATAGTAAAGAATATCTACCTGTACTGCTACACCTCTTCCTGACATGGCTCTAGGAACCCTAACCTAGGATGGAAAGCTGCAAGGCCAGGACAAACAAGGCTCTGCTTCAAATTCAGTGTCAGATGGGGAAAAGGCTGGGTGTGTTATACTCACTGAACTTTTTATGATGCTCCACTTCATTGCAGGTCTGCCACAGTGCTTTTGGTTTGTGTGTCACAGGGAAAACCTAACCTAAGGTGTGTCAGCAAGAGACAGGAACATGAGCAAAGGTCAGGGTGGATGGCAGGTAGGGTAAGTACACCTGCAAGGAGTATATTTGCAGGAGATGATGATATTTGACTTGGGAGGGGAAAAGACAATGCTGTTTGGTTGATATGTTGGCATGGAAATGGGAGCTAGGCTGTGTTGAACCCATGGAAAATACTATTCTTTAAAAAAAGTCCTCATGTGTACTGTATTTGGGGTTTATTCCTTTAGCACAATGGAGAGCAATAGCTGTGGGGTGCAGAGGAAGTAGAAAGGGACAAAAGAGTGGTCAGAATGTGAAAGAGCAGGAGGTTGCAAAAAGCCTTTAAATCAAAACGGGCATAGTAAAGTCAAACGTGAGAGGAGGGTGGCTGGAGTCCTCTTGCCAGCAGACAGCCTGTCCCAGCACTCAGCAAAATAACAGCAGTCAACCAGAAAGGCATCCAGTCAACTTAGAAAGGCATCCAGACTGTGGGCTGTGAAAGGTGAGAGCAGGGAGGTTCTTCCTTTTCAAGCAGTTAAGCTTTTAAAGGCTACCTCTTTTGTCGGGCTTTAGCAGATGAGAAGTCTGCAGGCTGTTATTAAGCCTATAGGACCTTTGGTAAACATCACAGGGCAAGGGCTTAAAACTTACTCCAGATTTCCAGATCTATTTTGATAGTGTTTGGCTCATGTAAGTTTTGAAAATTGCCTCACTGACCTGCAATAAAAAGAGAGATGAGAAAGTGCCCAAGGGTGATGAGGATCACAGAATCACAGCATTAACCAGGTTGGAAAAGCCCTTTGAGATCATCAAGTCCAACCTATCACCCAACACCATCTAATCAACCAACCCATGGCACTGAGTGCCTCATCCAGGCTGGTTTTAAACACTTCCAGGGATGCTGACTGAAGCATCTCCCTGGGCAGCACATTCCAATGGCCAATCTCTCTGTCTAGGAAGAATTTCTTCCTCACTTTCAGCCTAGACCTCCCCTGGCGCAGCTTGAGACTGTGTCCTCTTGTTCTGTCACTGGTTGCCTGGGAGAAGAGCCCAACCCCCACCTGGCTACAACCTCCCTTCAGGCAGTTGTAGACAGCAATGTGGTCTCCCCTGAGCCTCCTCTTCTCCAGGCTAAACACCCCCAGCTCCCTCAGCCTCTCCTCACAGGGCTGTGCTCCAGACCCCTCCCCAGCCTCATTGCCCTTCTCTGGACACATTCCAGCATCTCAACATCTTTCTTAAACTGGGTGGCCCAGAACTGGACACAGCATTCAAGGTGCGGCCTGACCAGTGCTGAGCACAGGGCAGGATGACTTCCCTGCTCCTGCTGGCCACACTATTGCTGATGCAGGCCAGGATGCCACTGGCCTTCTTGGCCACCTGGGCACACTGCTGGCTCATGTTCAGGATGGCTCAGCAGAAGCAGGAGCAAATTCTGGGCAACAAAATTCTCCACTTCGGAGAGTTGTGTGTACTCTGCAGTGTAACTTGTTAGGTCCTTCCTTGCATTGGGTTGTGGGTGGGTTTCTGATAGTGGCTGACAGTGAGGTTTGGTGGAGGTGCAGAGAAAGACAGGAGTTTGCAAGTTCTGCCAGAATCAGGCAGGATTTAAGAGAGAGTTCATAAAGAGAGAACAGAGTAGCAGTGAAGAGAAGGCTCTGGGGAGCCTTCCAGTACCCAAAGCAGGCCTCTAAGAAGGGGGAGACTGTTTACAAAGTGACAGGACAAGGGGCAATGGTTTGAAATTAGAGCAGAGTAGATTTAGATTGGCTGTTAGGAGCAGGTTTTGCACCATGAGGGTGGTGGAACACTCTGACAGGTTGCCCAGGGAGGTGGTCGGGTCCCCATCCCTGGAGATACTCAAGGTGAGGCTCACAGGGCTCTGGGCAGCCTGATCTAGTTGGGGGTGTCCCTGCTGACTGCAGGGGGATTGGACTGGATGACCTTTGGAGGCCCCTTCCAACCCAAACCATTCTATGAGCCTTTCTTCACAGAGGAAACGAGGAATTAATCTCTGGGCAGTGGTAGTAAGGACAGAGCACTGCAAACTCCACAGAGCAGTGTCACGAGCAGTAGTAACCTGTTCCTCTGAATCACAGCAAAGTAAGAGCAGGGTCTGTGAGAGAAGCTGAAGAAGAGCATGAGCAGTATCCTGTCCTGGTAACAGAGCCTTTGGAAGGAAGGAGAAATACCATTATGTCCTTCTGAGTGCATTTGAAGGAAGTGAGGGTTGCCTTTTTCACTTCTGAACCCCTCCTGAAGGATCCGAATTTTCTTGGCGGGGATAGATCTGCCAGTGTAAGGTTTTACACAAGAACTCCTCAACTGGAATTTTCTGTGCCTTATAACTTGTGTTTAGTACTCAAGACAATGCTATCAATCTAGATGTCTAGACACTGCCAGCACTTCTCATGCCTTCCCCTTCCTTTCAAATAGGTTAAAATGGTAGGGAAAGGATTTGAAATAGGAGATAACTTCCCTTAAAAGTAGAGAGAGAGATTCAATCATTGCTAAGACTATGGTTCAAGGGGTTTTAGTGTGACTGGAGAGCTGGGTATGTTGGAAAACATGCCGAGAGCTTTGGATGGCCATTCTAGAATCTGGTTTTAATCCACTTCTAATTTAGGAATTAAAAGCAGATGCAGCACAAGATTAATTAGTCTCCGTGTACTTTCCCTTGTCATGTTGCAGCTCTCCCATGAGAGCTGTGTGCCAGAAAGCCTGGAAGAGGGCAGTCTCACCACAAGTAATGTCATTGTACAAGAACAAAAAGAACTTCCCAAATTTCCTCCCAAACAGAACCATACTAAGGAGAGGATCCTTTCAGGATTGTGTAACTACTTCTGTAGTGCTTACAGAAAATGCCTCTGTGGAAAAGCAATGGTAGGAAAGCATCTGTGTTTCTAGCTTCTCTCTATTTCCTTTCCTTTCCTGTTAATTTAATACAGATACAAATGTACAACCCATTTGCAGTGATTTTTATTTCATTTTTTTCTCTCTTCCTAAGTGAAATGAGTGGAGTCAGCTTGAGAGAGCTAGCCAGCTTTCTGCAGATGAAGGGCATGTGATTTGTGGCCCATGGCTGGGAAACCACTGGTATTAAGTTGTTTGTGAAGTCTCCTTCAGCAGCATGGTGACTAGAGAAGGATGTAAGCTCTCAGGAGCAACCAGGACAGGTGCAGTGCTGAAGAGTGGGGGAAAGAGAAATCCCATAGCCTGCTTGATGGCAGGCTGGTTAAACCACTCAAACTCTGGTTGTCCAGAGGTCACTCTCTGGACAGATAATCTCTTCCTGATAACCTGGTGCCCTTCTCTCTGACTTGCTGCTAAAGAAAAGGCTCTCAATCTGGTCTGTTAATGGTAGCGTCTATACAGCAGGTGACATGAACTCCATCCTAAACCAGCATTTTTGCTCTCACTAGCCTAGTTACTCATTAAGGAGAGATATTCAGATGTTTCACTCATGGTCTTGTAGGCAGCTGCTTCTCAGAGACCTTCTCTCTATGCTTTTCCAGGTGTGGGGTTTGGGCTACCTGGACTCCTCTGACCCTTACTCAAGGTACAAATACAGGTAGGCAGCATGTGTGGATGATTTAATGGAAAGGCTAGAACTGAAGAGTTGTAGTGGGGGAAGCTGGGCAATGAAATCAGAAGTCAATTCTGCAATCCACTTTTTCAGAGGAAAGCAAATGAGCCAGACAAGAGCTTACTGAGTGTGTCAGTGTGAGCCACACTGAGGGAGCTAGCACAGAGGCCCAGGCAAGGCAAGGAAAGACAACCCGAGGACAAACTGCTGCCTGCAGGTATGGTTCCCTGCCTTTTTGCTTACCTGCTGAGGCTGACAGGGACAGAAAGCCAACTGTATCCTGGGCTGCAGCAAGAGAAGTGTGGCCAGCAGGGCCAGGGAGGGGATTCTCCCCCTCTGCTCCACTCTGCTGAGACCCCACCTGGAGCTCTGTGTCCAGTTCTGGAGCCTCTGTTACAAGAAGGATCTGGAGGTGCTGGAAGGTGTCCAGAGAAGGGCCACGAGGATGAGCAGAGGGCTGGAGCTGCTCTGCTCTGGAGACAGACTGAGAGAGTTGGGGCTGTTCAGTCTGGAGAAGAGAAGGCTCCCAGGAGACCTTCTTGTGGCCTTCCAGTATCCGAAGGGGGCTACAAGAAAGCTGGGGAGGGACTTTTGAGGGTGTCAGAGAGTGATAGGACTGGGGGGAATGGAGCAAAACTAGAAATGGAAGATTCAGATAGGGTATTAGGAAGAAGTTCTTCCCCATGAGAGTGGTGAGACCGTGGAAGAGGTTGCTGAGGGAGGTGGTGGAAGCCTCATCCCTGGAGGTTTTTGCAGCCAGGCCGGATGTGGCTGTGAGCAACCTGCTGGAGTGTGAGGTGCCCCTGCCCATGGCAGGGGGGTTGGAAGTGGATGATCCTTGAGGTCCTTTCCAACCTTAACAATTCTATGATTCTATGACATACCTAAATGAGGTGCTGCTGTGAAAAGCCTTGTCACTATGTAAAGGAAAAGGGATCCAACAAACAAACCTTTGTGGCTGCCTTTGATGAAGGGGAAGTAAGGTGAGGAGCTGTGTACCAAGTGTGAAGAGCTTCCCTGCCTTGGCATGGGAAGAGGTCAAGGCACATGGTGAGGTATAGGTGCCCAGCTCTATTTGTAGTGATTTTTTTTCCATTTCAATTCTCATTCTGAAATGGGAAACAAAGACTTATTTTGCTGAAGGCCTGGCCATATCACAAGGCCTAAAGAGGCCAAATGAAAGAGCTGGGGCTGTTCAGTCTGGAGAAGAGAAGGCTCTGAGGTGACCCTGTTGTGGCTTTCCAGTATCTGAAGGGGGCTACAAGAAAGCTGGGGAGGGACATTTTAGGCTATCAGGGAGTGACAGGAGTGGGGGGAATGGAACAAAGCTGGAAGTGGGGAGATTCAGACTGGACATGAGGAAGAAGTTCTTCTCCATGAGAGTGGTGAGAGCCTGGAATGGGTTGTCCAGGGAGGTGGTTGAGGCCCCATGCCTGGAGGTGTTTAAGGCCAGGCTGGATGAGGCTCTGGCCAGCCTGCTGTAGTGTGAGGTGTCCCTGCCCATGGCAGGGGGGTTGGAACTGTCTGATCCTTGAGGTCCCTTCCAACCCTGACTGATTCTATGGTTCTATGAAATGTCTTGACTGAAAACTTGTGGTTCCAGGTTGCTTCCTGACATGTTTGGTTCAATCACACACCCATATCTACCCCACTCCTCTTGTGTCCCTGGAATTGCTGTTCAGGCACATTTGTTGTTTATCTCAGCTGTATTTTTGCAGGCATAAGAGCTGCTCTGACAACAGATTTAAAGAACTACTAGAGCTATGTGAAAAGGGAAAAAAAAAGAAGACTGCAAAACAAAAGAAACAACAAACTCCAGACTTCAAACTTCCAGACAGCAAACTTCCAGCAGGAGCAGGGAGGGGATTGTCCCCTGGGACTCAGATTTGGGGAGGCCATACCTGGAGTGTTGTGTCCAGTTTGGGGCACCTCAACCCAACAGAGATGTGGGGGTGCTGGAGCCAGGGCAGAGGAGGGCAAGGAAGCTGGGAAGGGCCTGGAGAAGAAATCTGATGAAGAGCAACTGAAGGAGCTGGGGATGGTTAGTGTGGAGCAGAGGAGGCTGAGGGGAGACCTCATTGCTGTCTACAACCACCTGAAAGGAGCTTGTGGAGAGGCTGCTGCTGGTCTCTTCTCACAGGGAATTAGTGACAGAACAAGAGGGAATGGCCTCAAGCTGCCACTGGGTAGGTTTAGACTGGACAGTAGGAAACATTTTTTGAGGGCAAGAGTGGTCATGGATTGGAATGTGCTGCCCAGGGAGGTGGTGGAGTCCCCAAGCCTGGCTGTGTTTCAAGGTGGTTTGGATGTGGTGCTTGGGGCTATGGTTTAGGGGTGAGCCTTGTAGAGTAGGGTTCTGGGTTGGACTTGGTGATCCTGAGGGTCTTTTCCAACTTGAATGTTTCATGATTCTGTGACCTGAAGGGCCCTAGTTCTATCTTCATGTAAAAGGCAGCAGGCTGCTTTTTAACTGAGGGATTGTTACAGTTTGAAGCCCAGTTCCTAGTTGCAAAATAAGAGTAGGGTTTTTCCATAGTTTAATGTAAAAGGTAAATAAAATTAGGAAGTGGATACAGAAGAATAACAACTGATAGGTAGATATCATCCCCTTTGTGTGCTGGATGGTTTATACTTGCTTGCACAGACAGCTCTTTCTTCTTTTCTGTCACTTCTGCTTGCAACCTCTCTCTCCCTAGTCTTGCCAGGATATAATCTCTGTTTTGACTACTGTGTGTGAGGTACTGAGGAGAAGGGAGGGGGAGAAGCAGATTGCTAGCAGTCCCTCTGGGCTGCCCAGGGAGCATGGGGTGGGGGGGAGATAGTTCTGATTGTTGAGTTGTAAATATATGCAAATGGATATTTTGTATATGTCTTATCACCTTATAGAGTTTTATATTTAGTTTGTTTTGTAAATAGAACTTATTTTTGCTTCCATACTTTCTGAGCTAGTCTGGTGATTTATTTTGGAGGTAACTCTTGATCCTGAGGGTAAATCTCTGATTGTTATGGGTGGAAGAGGCAAAACTTAATCCACGACAGGGATAAAGTTGAACAGTTCTACCTAGTCCTTACAAGCTGAGCACTGAAGGTGTGTGAGGATACTACATGCTGCTTTCCCAGCCTCCAAATTCCTCAGGACCCAGAGTTTGGATGAAGTTGTGTCTCTTGGCTTGGTCTGTTTACTGTCTCCCACTTTCAACATTCTTCTCTTGACCTGCAGTGTTTAGTTTATGAACTCCATTACAAATTCCAGTCCTGCAGGTCAGTAGATGGAGTGGAGGTTTTAAGTAATTCCAGGCTGGTTAGGGGTGGGGTAGACAGGGCTGTGTGATTGAATCAAACTCAAGCTAGGTGTGGCTTATCTTGAGTTCTCTCAACTGCAGCAAAAGAAAAGGACAAGGGAAGCCATCCTAATATAGAATCATGGAATTGTCAGGGTTGGAAGGGACCTCAAGGATCAGCCAGTTCCAAGCCCCCTGTCATGAGCAAGGACACCTCACACTGGATCAGATTGCTCAGAGTCACATCCAGCCTTCAAAACCTCCAGGGATGAGGCTTCCACCACCTCCCTCAGCAACCTCTTCCACTGTCTCACCACCCTCATGGGGAAGAACTTCTTCCTAACATCCAATCTGAATCTACCCACTTCTAGTTTGCTCCATCCCCCCCACTCCTATCACTCCCTAACACACTATAAAGTCCCTTCCCACCTTTCTTGTAGCCCCCTTCAGAGACTGTGGAAGTCCACAAGAAGGTCTCCTTGGAACCTTCTCTTCTCCAGACTGAACAGCCCCAACTCTCTCAGTCTGTCTCCAGAGCAGAGCAGCTCCAGCCCTCTGCTCATCCTCATGGCCCTTCTCTGGACACCTTCCAGCACCTCCAGATCCTTCTTGTAACAGAGGCTCCAGAACTGGACACAGAGCTCCAGGTGGGGTCTCAGCAGAGTGGAGCAGAGGGGGAGAATCCCCTCCCTGGCCCTGCTGGCCACACTTCTCTTGCTGCTGCTCAGGGTATGATTTGCACACTGCTGGTTCCTGTTGAGCTTCTCATATAATTGTAGTCAACTCCTTTGAGGTATGGGCAGTAAGTTCCAAGGGTGTGGTTACAGGGAACTAAAACCATGATGGAGTTGCCATGCTGGGGGTTGGTCTCTTCTCCCAGGCAACCAGCACCAGAACAAGAGGACACAGTCTCAAGCTGTGCCAGGGGAGGTTTAGGCTGGAGGTGAGGAGAAAGTTCTTCATTGAGAGAGCTGTTAGCCATTGGAATGTGCTGCCCAGGGAGGTGGTGGAGTCACCATCCCTGGAGGTGTTCAAGAGGGGATTGGACGTGGCACTTGGTGCCATGGTTTAGTAGTCATGAGGTCTCGGGTGACAGGTTGGACTATGATGATCCTTGAGGTCTTTTCCAACCTTATTGATTCTGTGATTCTGTGTGATTCTGTGTTTGGGCTGCATCTGCTCTCAGCCTTAAAGCAAACAGTAATTGCCAAGGCAACTGAATTGTTTTACATTTGAAAATAGTTTTCATAATTCTTTGCTAAACAGTAACTGTTGCTTATTTCTATAGGCAGTGAACACTGTAGTTTCTTAATGTAAGGTTGACTTCATGTTTGTAATGCTAGAGATTGTGGTGGGCTAAAGTTCCCCCTTCAAACTGTAGCAGAGAGAAACTCTTCAGCTCTACATTCTTACAGAACAGTTGAACCAAAATTTTTTTTACCCTTACCCTGACTTCTGCTGAAGGCTGGGACAGCAAAACATTTCTGTCCTGGGCAACTGCAAAAGGACATTGGTTCTACATTTGAAATGCAAACTGTTCTGTCCCTTGTTTTTCTGTGAACCTGAGCCATCTGGGGCTTGCCAGCTGGAAAGTACGACAGTCTGTCTTATTCTCAGATCTATAGGAAGCTAAACCTGGTAAAGCACTTGCTGTTTCTGCAGGACCACTTATGATTTAAAGCTTAAAAACTGTGCCTTGCAATCTGGTGTCTGAAAAATTGGCAGGTCCCCTTAGTTCGGAATGTCTTTGGACAGATGAGTGGTTGCTGCCTGCCTGGCCCTAGCCACTGGGCAGAAATGAATCCACATGAGTGGGTTGTTATTGCTCCATTTGTCATCCCAGGACCCTGTAAAGATTATGGATGTGTAGAAGGAAATAGGAGTTATAAAAACCTACTGGAGTAAAATCTTTTGTAGTGGGAGCAAGGCCGAAGAATTATCTCCTGTAATATTAAATGCCATAAGCCTTTAGATTTATAATATACTGAACTCAGCTCTATTCTAAGGAATCAATATCTTCTCTCCAGTACCCTGAAAGGCCATCTGCAGTTACAGAAAGTGCAAGTCAGACACCATGTGCTCTGTGCCTTACCCATGGGTAATACAGCTCTAATGCATTGCACCTAAACCTATTCAATCATTTCAGACTTTGTGATGTCTAGTACACAAACTTTGCCTTCTGAAAGTCCTTCTAGTGCAAATCAAACTTGTCAGGCTTGATCCCAGAGCTGGGGGCATTGGTTGTGTGTCTGCATAGAGGTACACAGGCATGTGTGCAGCTATGTTGGTTAGAACAAATGTTCAGGTCTCAGTGCAGGGTCCTGCATCTGGGCTGGAACAATCCTCACTGTCAATACAGACTGGGGGTTGAGGTGTAAGAAAACAGCCCTGTGGAAAAGGACTTGGGGGTGCTGATGGATGAGAAGCTGGACAGGAGCAGGCAGGGTGAGCTTGCAGCACAGAAGGCAAATCACAGCCTGGGCTGCATCCAAAGCAGCATTGCCAGCAGAGCCAGAGAGGTGATTCTGCCACTTTGCTCTGCTCTGCTGAGACCTCACCTGGATCTGATGGAGAGGGTCCAGAGGAGGGCCATGAAAATGCTCAGGGGGTTGGAGCAGCTCTGCTCTGAGGACAGGCTGAGGGAGCTGGGGGTGTTCAGCCTGGAGAAGAGGAGGCTCTGGGGAGACCTAAGAGCAGCCTGCCAGGACCTGAAGGGGGCTACAGGAAGGCTGCAGAGAGACTGTTTGCAAAGGGCTGCAGGGACAGGACGAGGGACAATGGCTTCAAACTAGAGCAGAGCAGATTGAGATTGGATGTGAGGAACAAGTTCTTCACTATGAGGGTGGTGGAACACTGGCACAGGTTGCCCAGGGAGGTGGTTGAGGCTCCTTCCTTGGAATTATTGAAGGTGAGGCTGGAAGAGGCCCTGGGCAGCCTGATCTAGTTGGGGATGTCCCTGCTGAGTGTGGGGAGGTTGGACTGGATGAGCTCTGGAGGTCCCTTCTGGCCTGGACCATTCTATGAATTGCTCTTCTGAAGTATTACAAGGGCTAGTAAGAGTAGACAAAGAAGGTACTTTTACTTTTAATTTAAAATTATATACAAGAGCATCAGAAACTGCTTTCTATTTTCCCTAAAGTGGCATTTTCCTGAAGTAAAGCAATGAGAGCCTACTAGCAATGACATCTCTGCCTGTTGTGTGCTTTTCAGGCCAGTGTCTGTTTCTGTGGGTTGGGTTTAGACTCATAGAATTGTCAGGGTTGGAAAGGACCTCAGGGATCAGCCAGTTCCAAGCCCCCTGCCATGGGCAGGGACACCTCACACTACATCAGGTAGCTCACAGCCACATCCAGCCTGCCCTTCAAAACCTCCAGGGATGAGGCTTCCACTAACTCCCTGGGCAGGGCAACCTCTTCCAGTGTCTCACCAGCCTCATGGGGAAGAATTTCCTCCAAATATCCAATCTGAATCTCCCCACTTCTAATTTTGCTCCATTCCCCCCAGTCCGGTCACTCCCTGACACCCTCAAAAGTCCCTCCCGAGCTTTCTTGGAGCCCCCTTCAGATACTGGAAGTCCACCAGAAGGTCTCCTGGGAGCCTTCTCCTCTCCAGACTGAACAGCTCCAACTCTCTCAGTCTGTCCTCATAGCAGAGCAGCTCCAGCCCTCTGCTCATCCTCGTGGCCCTTCTCTGGACACCTTCCAGCACCTCCACATCCTTTCTGTAAAAGAGGCTCCAGAACTGGACACAGTACTCCAGGTGTGGTCTCAGCAGAGTTGAGCAGACGGGGAGAATCCCCTCCCTGGCCCTGCTGGCCACACTTCTCTTGCTGCAGCCCAGGCTCTGCTTGGCTCTCTGGGCTGCAAGTGCTCACTGCTGGCTCCTGTTGAGCTTCTCATCCACCAGCACCCCCAAGGCCTTTTCTTCAGGGCTGTTCTCCAGCCAGTCCCTGCCCAGCCTATATCGGTGCCTGGGATTGCCCTGACCCAGCTGCAGGACCTTGCAGGCGTCCCTTAACCCCACCCCGCCTCCCACGCTCCATGCCTGACATCTTCTGGTGGTATTTCCATACTGCAGAGTAGCCTGTATGGCAATTAATGAGGAACACTGTAGGGTCCTAGAGTGTTCTTCGTTTTGGTTTGGTTTTTTTTTTTTTTTTTTTTTTTTTTTTTTGTGGTAAAAGCAGAACGTTGTTTGTAAGATTGTCATGTGAAGCTTTCATAACTCTCAGAATCATTGCCATCAGCAGCAGCAGCTTCATCATCGTATTTATGTATGCAACATCTCACCTTTGCAGCTATTCCTCTGTGTTTCCTTGCCAGAGTTTGTGATTTTTATGACATTATGTTTTTAAAAAAAGGAGGGAAAGAAGGAGCACTTTAGAAAAACAAATATCAAACAGGTAACATGGATTTTAACAATACTGAAAAATTCTAATTTTTGTTTTTTAATGCATTTTTTACTGCACTGGTTTGCAGCTTTGGGACTCCTGTCACATAACAGCAAAGCCTCATAACATTACAGGCTTTAGACTCTCATAAATTTCATTTCCTTAAGTAAAGCTGAAAGCAATGTTTCTTTGGATGCTTGAGCACTGCCTCTCATATTTCACAGGAATTTACTGAGCTGCTGTGTGTATCTACACCCCAAACAGTGCTAAGATAGGTATGTGTTTAATTTAAAAGAAGCTGATGGTTTTGTTTACAGGAATTACTTTCCAGTCCTTCATCTCCATTCCTCTCTGCATTCCTTTCATTCAGAGGCTCAGACTTGTTTACATGGTTCACTTCCCTGGTGTTAAGCTAAATCCTGGAAGGAAAGACAATTTCTCCAAAGAGGTCTGCTTGGGAAACAACCCCCAGATGAATGGTCTGTGTGGAGAGCTGAGGGGAATTTAAAGGCTGAAACTGTCAGTGCTAGTGTGGGGTGTTTGGCAGCAGTCCTGAAACAAAGGCTTTGGCTTGAACTCCAAATGCCTGCTTACATCTTAATGTGGTTGAGGATGTGGTGTCCTTGGTCCTGGGACATGCTGTAGCTGCTTACCAGCTGTGTTCATTCCCTGAATGTCTTTGAACAAAATATTGCAAACAGTTTCTCCGCCCGACTCTGACCCCTTGAGCAGGCAGTCCCAGTCAGAACTTCATGTGGTTCCCTCTTTCTATCAGGGCAAACACTACCCTGCAACATCACACAATCACAGAATGTCAGGGGCTGGAAGGGACCTCCAAAGCTCATCCAGTCCAACCCCCCTGCCAGAGCAGGAGCACCTAGAGCAGATCCCACAGGAACACATCCAGGCAGCTCTTGAATAGCTCCAGTGAGGGAGACTCCACAATCCCCCCTGGGCAGCCTCTTCCAGTCTTCTGTCACCCTCACAGGGAAAAAAATTCTTCCTTCTCTTTCCACAGAACTTCCTATGCCTCAGCTTCCACCACTGCCCCTTGTGCTGGCATTGGGCATCACCCAGCAGAGCCTGGCTCCAGCCTCTTGACACTCCCCCTGCACATCTTTAGCAACAGCAATGAGGTCGCCTCAGGCTCCTCTTCTCTCTCTTGAGGAGGCTTCAAGTATGCTTGCACCATCCTTCAAGACTGTGTATCCCTAGACTGTATGTACATAAGTGAGGCCTCCAACTTTCTCATGTTCTTGCTTTGGGCCACCATTGTTTTTTTCAGTGCTCTCACAGAATGTTAAGGGCTGGAAGGGAACTCAAAAGCTCAACCAGTGCAACCCCCCTGCCAGAGCAGGATCACATAGAGCAGATCACACAGGAACACATCCAGGCAGGTCTTCAATATCTCTAGAGAGGGAGACTCCACAACCCCCCCTGGGTAGCAGGTTCAGTCCATCCCTTGATGATATGTGTAGTCTTCAGAGCTCCACAAAGTGCCCAGATTCTTGTTACCTTTCCCCCCTTGCTGTCTCCCTTCCTGAGAAGTCCTCAAATGCCTTGTGAAGATTGTTCAGAGCGTGTCTGTTTCCTGCTGCTCACAGAGACCTGATGCTTTTTCTTCAGACAGGGTCATCCCTGAACTGAAATGACTGAAACAACAGTCAGAGGTGAGCATTTCAAAGCACCTCAGCTGTCTGCACTTTCTTCTGCTGGGGCTGGGTTGAGTGCAGCCTGCAAAGCATTTAAAGTGTTGGCCCTGAAATCTGAAGTGGAGCTAGGGCTCTCACCTACTAAAAGGCTAATCCAGCTCCTCTCTCTCTTCCTATTATTCTGACATTTTTATCCAGCTGAGGTGACCAGCTCTTAGTGAGGCTTTACAGCTTTTGCCACAGCCTAACATGTCCTGAACTTGCAGTTCAGAGAGTGGACTCTGCTGGAGAGCACAACTGGGATGGCACTGAGAGGGGTTCATAAACCCCTTCAACAATCTCCTCAAAGCTAAGTGCCAGCATAAGGCTTTGTCTATGCAGGGCCTGCTTCTCAGAGGACAGCTCTGGGTGGTTTGGGAGAGATTTATGTTGAAACTGACATTAAACTGAGGTGGCCTCTTCTAGGCCTGTGAGTGAGAGCTTGGGTGTCTCGATGCCCAGAGGAAGTCACTTGAGCTCAGGCACCTGCTGCCCTGTGCATCAAATGGCTGCTTCACTGCCCAGCTCCCTGCTGTCTACACTTGCAACTAACCATCAGATACACTTGTATCACCAGGTACCTACACCTGGAGGAGGATACCTGTCGTGCCAGAACCCCACACTCATTACAGAGTGGTCCTAAGTTTGCAGTGTCCAGAGGTGTTTTGAAAGGAAGTCTGTTCCATATTGCTTTCCTTGAAAAATTGTTTTCACAGAATCACAGAATGTTAGGAGCTGGAAGGCACCTCAAAGATCATCCATTCCAACCCCCCTGCCACAGCAGGACCAGAGAATCCAGCACAGGTCACACAGGAATGCAACCAGATGGGGCTGGAAAGTCTCCAGAGAAGGAGACTCCACATCTCCCCTGGACAACCTGCTCCAGGGCTCTGTCACCCTCACTGTAAAGAAGTTTCTCCCCACATTGAGCTGAAACCTTCTCTGTTCATGTTTGTCTCCATTCTTCCTTGTCATATAACTGTGAACCACCCAAAAGACCCTCACAGTGAAGAAGTTCCTCCTCATGTTGAGGTGGAACCTCCTGTGCTAGAGTTCCTACCCATTGCCCCTTGGCCTATCCCAGGGTCCAACTGAGCAGAGTCTGTCCCCTCCCTCTTGACCCCCAGCCCTGAGATATTTATAGACATTGATTAAATCGCCTCTCAGTCTTCTCCTTTCCACACTAAACACCCCTAGGGCTCTCAGCCTCTCCTCACAAGGCAGGGCTCCAGTCCTTTCATCATCCCCATAGCCCTCGGTTGGACTCTCTCCAGCAGATCCCTGTCCCCCCAGAATTGGGAAGCCCAGAACTGGATGCAATATTCCAGGTGAGGTGTCAGCAGGGCAGAGTAGAGGGGGAGGAGACACTCCTCTGAATGCACCACAGGACCCCCTTGGCCTCCTTGGCCCCCAGGGCACAGTGCTGTCCCATGCAGAACTTGTTGCCCACCAGCACTCCCAGGTCCTTCTCCTTGGGGCTGCTCTCCAGCAGATCCCCTCCCAACCTGTCCTGCTGCAGTTTATTCTTCCTGCCCAGCTGCAGGATTCTGCACTTACCCTTCTTGAACCTCATTTGGTTCCTCTTTGCTCAGCTCTCAATCTGTGCAAGTCTTGCTCTCAGGATATTCAAGAGGGTACTGAACAGGTTGCAGCCCCTTCCTCCTCCTTTATGAAAAATGAACCTGTGGTCAGGCAGTTTCCATGGCTGCCTATGTAGATATACATTTCCCTTCAGGTTTTTACATGCTGTATTTCTTTTTTTTTTTTTTTTATATATATACTTACAATTAGATAGGAGGAAGAAATAGAGCAAGGTGTTGATTTGGGTGCCTTTCAAATTGAACAAGAACGAGAAATGGTCCTCACTAATCACTGTTGGCTCATTTTGAAGACCCACATCTTTTATACACCTGACAGGTTCAGAATCTCTGCACAATCCTGCAGCTAACACACTTGGGTCGCTCCCTGCTTCCCTCTTCTTCCACAAAGTGGAGCTACAGCTGCACTGAGAGAAAGGAATGTGGGAAAAAAAAACCAAACCAACAACCAACCAACCAAAAAACTCCCAATCGAAGTCTAAGGAAATAATACCCTGCACTGAAAAAAAAAAAAAAAGCTCGATGGGTGTAAGTGGAGGAGAGAGGATTGATCCATCTAGCCTTGCAATGCCCCAGATCCAGAAATCATAGAGGCTTCTCATCTTAATCCATCTTGAGTGAGCAATGAAGAGTGTGTGCTGCTTGCACATGACATATGCCCTCTTCACCTTGCACAAAGCTTACCAGGGTGGGGGTAGGATGTGTTCCTCGTGGGAGGCAAGGGTTGGCTTTCAGAACAGTGGTTTCATTTACAGGCAGGAATAGCTGGTGGAAGGCACCACACAGTAGCCTTGACCACTGTGACTCACCACCAGATACTGCAGAAGCAGCCTTGTGAAGTCTCCAGAAAGTCTTCAGTGATGCTTTCTGCCTGAGTGACAGTGTCCAGATATTCCTGAGGTCTGAGCTGTGCCAGGACTGAAGCTTTAATCACTGCTGCAGCCCTGTCTGGCATGTTACTGACGTGAGGTCAGGCAAGTGGCAGTGAATTTCTGCCTACAGAAGAAGGGTAATAATGCTTACCAACTCATTGCTGGGATAAGCCTTTAGATGAGATGGGCAAGGTTTGTAGAGCACATTGACAAAGAGTTGCAGGAGTTCCTAATTAGGGAATTAATGGTATTGTTAATATGCAGCTCTCTTACACACTACCCACGAAACTCACATTCTCCAAGAGATGAAGATTCTTGTTTCCTAGCTACATACATGGAAACAGAGGTAGCAGAAATGTGAAGCAAACGACATAACAAAACACATGCCAGTCAGGAGTAAAATGTGAGCATCACAATATAGTCCCTGCCAGGGGACTGTCAGGCTGCAGGAGGGGTTCAGGGGAGGTTGCTGGGGCTCTCTCCTGGACTCCTCGGCTGTATTTTTCCCTCTGAATTAAGATAATGTGGCTCTGATGCACATCAATAACATCAGTGGATTGGGGCTTTATGAGGTTGCAAGTAAGGTTTATAAATCTCCAAAAGGTGGGTGTCAGGAAGATGGTGCCAGGCTCTTGTGCCCTCTGGTAGGATGAGGGGAAATGGGCACAAAGTGGAACCAAGAAAGCTTGAGGAGAAACTTTCTTGGCGTGAGGGTGCTGGAGCCTTGAAACAGGCTTCTCAGAGAGGATGTGGAGTCTCCTCTGGAGACTTTCAAGATCCATTTGGATGTGTTCCTGTGTGACCTGCCCACAGGTGATCCTGCTTTGGCAGGGGGGGTGGACTCAATGATCTCCAGAAGCCCCTTCCAACCCCTACCACTCTGTGATAGCATTCTGCCAGTCAGGCCAGCAACTACTTAATTAGGTCCTAAGCACACAAGGAGTTCACTTAACCAGGATGGTAAGCCTGGCAAACAAACCCCTGACAGATGCACCTGTGGTGGTCTCAGAGACGACTTGGGCAATGCAATCCTGGACTGCAAATGCAGGGTAGATCCAGCCAAGGAACATACACAGAGTCAGGGTTTCACCCAGTTTTTGTTGACAGAATCATCAAACAAGATGGATCAGCCATGGCTGTGCATGGGCTGATGCTCACTGACCCTGGGGAGGTGAAGCTGACACTGGTGCAGCTGGTGGGTAAGAGGTGGTGGCGATGGGACTGTGGGACTGATGGGACTAATGCTGTGCATCCCTGAAGCAGGGATATTTGGGCCCCTTGCTGTTGTGTTTACCAGTGAACAACTGCCTTGTCTGCCTTTTGCACTAAGTGTGGAGGAAGGGGAAGCAAAAGGGGCTGCTGCCAAGTCCAATCCTGGCAAGCTGCCTGTCCTCGGCTGCCTCTCAGCAGGACCTTCCTCATTTTACCCTGCAGTTTTGGTGAAGATGAAGACCTGACTTTAAGCCTTTGCAACAGACACTGCACTTACCAAACAAGGTTTCCTCCTGAGCTTTGTGTTCTCTGAGGGAACCACAGGTCCCTCAGCTGCTTCTCTTAAGTCTTGTGCTCTAGACCCTTCACTGGCTATGCTGCCTTGCTTTGGACATGCAGTCAGTTGTCACAGGCTCACAGGATGTTAGGGGTTGGAAGGGACCTCCAGAGATCATTGAGTCCAACCCCCTGCCAGAGCAGGACCATAGAATCCAGCACAGGTCACACAGGAATGAATCTAGATGAGGCTGGAAAGTCTGCAGAGAAGGAGACTCCACAACCTCTCTGGGCAGCCTGTTCCAGTGCTCTGTGAGACTCACAGCAAAGAAGTTCCTCCTCATGTTGAGGTGGAACCTCCTGTACTGTCATTTCTCTCCATTGCCCCTTGTCCTATCCCAGGGTGCAAATGAGCAGAGTCTGTCCCCTCCCTCTTGACCCCCAGCCCTCAGATATTTATAGACATTTATTAAATCCCCTCTCAGTCTTCTCTTCTCCAGACTGAACACCCCCAGGGCTCTCAGTCTCTCCTCCCCAGGCAGTGCTCCAGTCCCTTCAGCATCCACATAGCCCTCTTTTGGACTTTCCAGTAGATCCCTGTCCCTCTTGAACTGGGGAGCCCAGAACTGGATGCAAATTTTGTACTATTATCCATATCAGTAATTTCCAAAGTGCTGAGATTTCTGATTTTTCCCCCTGATAAATACCCTGTGGCTGCATTACCATGCATGCATGGAATAATTTTGCATGGCAAGGGAGAGACCATGCTGCTGCTAATAAGGGCAAATACCTTCACTCCTTGCATAACTGTTTTAGGTAACTAACAGGACCAAATGTTTTCATATGTTCTAAATAGCACAGATTAAAGGATACACAATTACTGCAGGATTTTGAAAACTGATGTAGCTCTGCAAAACCATGGCCCAGTAAGTGGCTCTTCTGCAACATGGAAATATATTGTTAAGCAGATAACCAGAAGATGGCATTAATCTTCTCTCCCTCTCTTTTTCCTTTTTTTTTTCTTTTTCTTTTTCTTTTCTTTTTCCTTTTCTTTTTTTTCTTTTTCTTTTTCTTTTTCTTTTTCTTTTCTTTTTCTTTTTCTTTTTCTTTTTCTTTTTCTTTTTCTTTTTCTTTTTCTTTTTCTTTTTCTTTTTCTTTTTCTTTTTCTTTTTCTTTTTCTTTTTCTTTTTCTTTTTCTTTTTCTTTTTCTTTTTCTTTTTCTTTTTCTTTTTTCTTTTTCTTTTTCTTTTTCTTTTTCTTTTTTTTTCTTTTTCTTTTTCTTTTTCTTTTTCTTTTTTTTCTTTTTCTTTTTCTTTTTTCTTTTTCTTTTTTTTTTTTTCTTTTTCTTTTTCTTTTTCTTTTTTCTTTTTCTTTTTTTTCTTTTTCTTTCTTCTTTTTTCCTTTCTTTTTTCTCTTTCTTTTTTTTTTCTTTTTCTTTCTCTTCTTTTTTCTTTTTCTTTCTCCTTTTCTTTTTCTTGTCCCTTTCCTTTTCCCTTTCCCTTTCCCTTTCCCTTTCCCTTTCCCTTTCCCTTTCCCTTTCCCTTTCCCTTTCCCTTTCCCTTTCCCTTTCCCTTTCCCTTTCCCTTTCCCTTTCCCTTCCCCTTTCCCTTCCCCTTCCCCTTTCCCTTCCCCTTCCCCTTTCCCTTTTCCTTTCCCTTTCCCTTTCCCTTTCCCTTTCCCTTTCCCTTTCCCTTTCCCTTTCCCTTTCCCTTTCCCTTTCCCTTTCCCTTTCCCTTTCCCTTTCCCTTTCCCTTTCCCTTTCCCTTTCCCTTTCCCTTTTCCTTTCTCTTGACCTTGTTCTTTCTCTTTCTCTTTCTCTTTCTCTTTCTCTTTCTCTTTCTCTTTCTCTTTCTCTTTCTCTTTCTCTTTCTCTTTCTCTTTTTCTTTTTCTCTCTTTCTCTTTCTCTTTCTCTTTTTTCTTTCTCTTTCCCTTTCTCTTTCTCTTTCTCTTTCCCTTTCCCTTTCCCTTTCCCTTTCCTTTTCCCTTTTTCTCTTTTTCCTTTTCTTTTTCACTCTAAGGAAAAGTTCAGCAGCTTTTGAGGCTGGTGAAAATCCTCACAGCTTGTGAGTAAAAATGAGTTGGCTGATGACAATGTGATTATTTATCATATTGTGAGTTTAAATTTGAAATGTTAAAAGCCAGGAGGGATCTTGAAGACTTTTGCTTCAAGCCTTTTGCTTCTGCAGCATTTGCAGTAATGCCCAGGTGCCCAAACTGTAGAAGTCTGAGTGCTGCAAGCCCTAGGAAAAGAAGTCAAACAAGGAGAGTGTAAATGAGGTGGGAAAGTGTGGTAATACAGTCAGCAAGGAATGGTGCATTGCTGCTTACATGTGGAAGAGACCTACTGTTTTTGAGGTGCTGAGGAGTAGTGTGCCAGTGCATCTTTGTACTTAACAGCTGCTAGTCAAGGTACATGCTGTGTTGTTGTGCAGGGTCATGAAATATTCTGTCAGGAAGGAGCTCCTCATCTATCCTTCAGCATAACGAGAGGGCAAGAGGATTTATGGAGCTGTCACCCAGGAGATAATGAATGCACACACATCCAAAAGAAAGTGAAGGTACTAAAAAACTCTTAGCCTGGTTAGCAACGAAAGGAAAGAGTTCCCTGATAGTCAATGCTTTCAGCTTCTTTATTCTTCCAATGCATTTCAAAATCTGGTGGTGCAACCAAAAGTTTGCTCCCCCTGAGATACCTGAAAGAGAGAACATGAGCCAAAGAAACCTCAATGAGCTCGAGCAGAGACAGTCCTCTTCTTCTAGTGTGAGATCAGAGAAGTATTTGTGCTGCCAACATCAGACAAGGCTGGGAGGAGACTGTCTGAAGCTAATGTGCAGTTCTTATTGATCACTTGACTACCTTGGTTATAATGAAATGGACTTGCATGATGGTGCTAGGCAGAGAGTGTTCAGTCTCTCTTTGAGGAAGGGTTACAGGAGATTTGATGAAGGCACTTGAGATGATGAAAGTCATGAAGGGAACAGACTTAGAATTTCTGGTACAGGGAAAAATAAAAGCCCTGGGTGTTGCCTGGTCCATCACATTTCTTCTCCATCAAAAGTACTCCTGCACTTCTTTGAAGTGCTGCTATGACTCATCATTGTTAATAAGGTACACAACAAGATAGTGAAAAAAGTATAATTTACATGGCACATGTACAGAAAGGTATTACACTGTGGGATGGGATTAAACACTGTAGCTTCTTTGTGATTTGTACTCTGAAACAAGCACTAACTGCTTGCAAAGGCTTTTGCAACTCTCCGTTTTTCCCCAACCCCATGTTCCTAAGAGACTGCTAGGCACCAGTTGTCAGGTTGAGCAAACTTTAAAAAGGAGGAGAAGGTTGGCTAAGCAGAAGTGGAGCAAGGGAAGCATGAGAAGAATCAACAACAGAACAGTTGCTGGGTGAAGGCAGAACTCATGGAGTTCAGTAAGGACAAATTCAGGGTCCTGCATCTGGGGAGGAATAACAGGTACCAGGGCAGGTTAGAGGCTGTCCTGCTGGAAAGCAGCTCCACAGAGAAAGACCTTGGAGTGCTGGTGGACAGCAAGTTCTGCATGGGACAGCAATATGCTCTTGTGGCCAAGAGAGACAATGGGATCCTGGGGTGCATCAAGAAAAGTGTGGCCAGCAGGGCTGGGGAGGTTCTTCTCCTCCTTTACTCTGCCCTGCTCAGACCACAGCTGCAATCCTGTGTCCAGTTTGGGGCTCCCAAGGTCAAGAGAGACAGAGAGCTGCTGGAGAGAATCCAAGGGAGAGCCAGGAGGATGCTTAGGGGACTTGAGCATCTCCCCTGTGAAGAGAGCCTGAGAGCCCTGGGGCTGTTTAGTCTGGAGAAGAGAAGGCTGAGAGGGGATCTGATCAATGTCTCTCAAGAGCTGAGGGGTGGGTGTCAAGGGGAGGGGGCCAGGCTCTTTTGGGTGGTGCACAGGAATAAGCCAAGGACCAATGGAGACAAACTTGAACAGAGAAGGTTTCAGCTCAACATGAGGAGAAACTTCTTTAAAGTGAGTGTGACAGAGCCCTGGAACAGGCTGCCCAGGGGGGATGTGGAATCTCCTTCTCTGGAGGTCTCTGGATGCATTCTTCTGTGGCCTGCCCTGGGTGATCCTGCTCTGGCAGGGGGGGTGGACTGGATGATCTCTGGAGGTCCCTTCCAACCTCCAGCATTCTGTGATCCTATGACTCTGGTTGTGCTCAGCTGAATGAGGGAATACAGTAAATGCAGCACAATAAGTAGAAAACATGGGATGAAAAGTTCACTTGAAGGGATCTTATGGTTCTATTGGCATGACATTGATGGGACAAATTTCAAGTAAGACCATGTGGGCTGGGCCACTATGGCAAAGGGCAAGGACTTGGTCCCCTAATCTGCAAGTCATTTTTTCATTTTCTTCATCCTCCCTGAATTTCTTCCTTTGTGTTATCTGTGCTGTAAAGAATGTCAGCTGAAGAAGCTTGCTTACTTTCCTTGCTTGCTGTTGTTGCATTACTAATTACTGCAGATTTAATCACTGTCACAGTGTTCCATCCTTTCAGGCAGCTGTTTGTTTGTGTTAAACCCAAAGAGGGAGAGCATTAACCATTTCTCCTCATGGCTGGGCTGGAGTGGGATATGTAATTCTTTCTGTAGGAATAAACCCCTCCCTCTCTTTTTTTTTGGAAGCATGAAAAAAAGCACTGTTGATAACCTGAATCTTCTCAGTGGTTTTTATTCTAGAGACCCGGAAGGCTCAAACACAGGGCAGTATGTGGCCTAGGTAGGAATCATCTTTGCTCTGGTATAAATCTGTAGCTAGGTACTTTTTGTCTAGTGTGGTGGAAGTCTGTGGCTAGGATACATATTTATTAATTTCCCCTGTATTTATTTTTCTGTTCATTTATGTAATCTCCATAAATGTCTTGTGTCTCTTTTTAGATTTACTCCCTAGAAATTCTCCCTGCCAAGGACTCTCTCAATTCTCTTTGATACCTTATATTTGAGCCACAAAGAGCCTGATTCACCTGCCATGGATAACTTTTTACTCTATGCCAGCTTTTAACAGGGTAGTATTTTCTCTCTCTCTTTTGTTTTTTCCCATAGACATTTCCCAAGGCTTAGTTTCAAATCACTGAAAAGCACACAGAAATACTTGCATGGAGGGTGCTGTGTCTCAGCAGCAGGAGTCACTGCAATGGAGAAATGCCCTGACTGAAGGCAGGAAGCATTCTGGCAGCAAACATAGAGCTGCAGTAAGACAAATGGACATTTTCTGTGGATGTGTGAAGTGTCTAGAACTAAACATTATTCCAAATACCATATATGAATTCTAAATATGTATATGAGAATAGCAATTGGAACATTCTGTAGGGGCTGCCATGTCATCATAAATCACAGAATGATGGAATCACAGAATGGTCCAGGCCAGAAGGGACCTCCAAAGCTCATCCAGTCCAACCTCCCCACACTCAGCAGGGACATCCCCAACTAGATCAGGCTGCCCAGGGCCTCCTCCAGCCTCACCTTGAAGATCTCCAGGGAAGGAGCCTCAACCACCTCCCTGAAAAGCCTCTTCCAGTATTCCACCACCCTCATGCTAAAGAACTTGTTCCTCACATCCAATCTCAATCTGCTCTGCTCTAGTTTGAAGCCATTGTCCCTCATCCTGTCCCTGCAGCCCTTTGCAAACAGTCTCTCTGCAGCCTTCCTGTAGCCCCCTTCAGGTCCTGGCAGGCTGCTATTAGGTCTTCCTGGAGCCTCCTCTTCTCCAGGCTGAACACCCCCAGCTCAGCCTGTCCTCATAGCAGAGCTGCTCCAACCCCCTGAGCATTTTCATGACCTCCTCTGGACCCTCTCCATCAGCTCCATGTCCTTCCTGTGTTGAGTGCTCCAGAGCTGCACAGAGTACTCCAGGTGAGGTCTCAGCAGAGCAGAGCAAAGTGGCAGAATCACCTCTCTGGCTCTGCTGGTAATGCTGCTTTGGATGCAGCCCAGGCTGTGATTTGCCTTCTGTGCTCATGTCCAGAGCAGGCATCATTAGATTCTTAGAGAACAGGGATGATGCTAACTTTTCCTCCTTGAGAAGACAAATCTGTTGTGCTCCCAGTAATTATTGTACAAAACAGAGGTGCTGCCTTCAGTTTCCTTAATGGCTTGATCACCTCTCCTACCTTCTTCTCATTTGAGATTATCTTTGCAGCCATTTTTGTAGTAATGTTCACAAATCTCTCCAGATTATTTGGATGATCAATGCCATTTGAGGTGAAGTGCCTGCCTGGGTGCATGATTCTCAAGCTATGAAATTACAGATGGCCTCATAATTTAGATCTGTTCCAGCTGAACCACTTTTACACCACAAATAAATCCTGTCAACTCTTTCCTCTGTTTTCTAGATCATTTATAAAGATTCATCTGCAACACTGAACCTTTTAGCACTCCACCCTTAATGTTAACATAATGCTGCAATTTGACCATTCATTTGATCCTTGCAAAGGACTCTATCAGTCACTCTAATGACTTAATTTCCTTGATAGCCTTCCATCAGGGTTTTGTGTATCAATCAGTGTCAGATCCTGGTTGATGGGAATGAGTGAAGCTGTCAGAAGTTTGATGAAGCAAAGAGTTAAAACCAATGAAACAATTTAATTACTTAGTATTAATATACTTTTTTGAGTTGACATAGATATTCTGAACTGTACTAAACAATAGAGGCAACCTTGGTTTTGAAAGAAAACACATGAAAGCTTTTTTGACCTTGTGAATGCCACAGAAATGATCTCAAAACCAAATTACTTCAGTAATATTGACAGTTTCATGAAGGAAAAAATAGCCTTCTTGAGAGGGATGCAAGTTACTGAGCCTCAGAGGCTGTCTTTCACTTGAATGAGTGGATGATAATGTTTCTGACTAAGTGAGAAGTAATTGACTTGAGCATTGAGTTCCATGTTCCAACCTGTCAGCCTTTCAATCAGGATTTACAGCCAGAGATCCTCCCCCTTCTGAGCAATGGTCCAAAGGAGGAGACAAATATAGCCTAGGCCAAATCTGGAGCTCTTCAATGACAGATCCACATCAGGGTTTTGGAACACTCTCTTGGTGCCAGTGAGTGCTGCTGTTTCTTAGGAAAGAGTTGTGGAGTCTTCTAGGATAAGGCACCTGTGTGTGAATACAATAAATACAAGGAGAGAATTGTCTCTGGGCTCTGAGAGAATGCAAGCAAAATCAGGGAGGTCTGTCCATAGTTGTGGGGTACATAGTTGTGAGCAGAAAGTATTTTGCCACTTCAATGCACTGGTCTTCTGTTTATCACAGAATCACAGAAACATTCAGTTGGAAAAGACCCTCAGGATCATCAAGTCCAACCCAGAACCCTACTCTGCAAGGCTCACCCCTAAACCATAGCCCCAAGCACCACAGACAAACCACCTTGAAACACATCCAGGCTTGGGGACTCCACCACCTCCCTGGGCAGCACATTCCAATCCATGACCACTCTTGCCCTGAAAAAATGTTTCCTACTGTCCAGTCTAAACCTACCCAGTGGCAGCTTGAGGCCATTCCCTCTTGTTCCATCACTAATTCCCTGTGAGGAGAGACCAGCAGCAGTCTCTCTACAACCTCCTTTCAGGTAGTTATGAGGATAAGTGATGCCAGCTCCTTTAGTGTATATCATCCATGCATCACTACTGAGTGCTCTCCTAGCAAGTAATCCTTGGAAGAGTGTACAAAGATAGGAAACAGTTTACTGACATTAAATGAACCTGATGAGACTGGTTCTGACAGGAGATGAAACTGGGTTGGTTTATTTTGGGTGGTTTTTTTTTTTTTTTGGTCTAAACAGTTACTCAAAAGCTCTCAGTATATTATTGTATAGCACATAGAATCATAGAATTGTCAGAGTCAGAAGGGACCTCAAGAATCATCCAGTTCCAAGCCTCCATGGCAGGGCAGGGACACCTCACACTACAGCAGGTTGCTCACAGCCACATCCAGCCTGGCTGCAAAAACCTCCAGGGATGAGGCTTCCACCACCTCCCTGGGCAACCTGTGCCAGTGTCTCATCACCCTCATGGGGAAGAACTTCTTTCTAATGCATAGAAAAGAAAGACTTTTTCCACACTTTACTTTCCCAGTGCATTTCACCTCCTCATAAGCTCCTTTGAGGATGTCTAGAGAATTCCCTTGACATGTTGTAGAAATTTGGATTTATTTGATGCTGAATGCAGTGTAATCTTGAAGAAACTCTGGCTCTTGTGTCTGAAGATATTGAGGTGTCAGTCACACAGTACCACACGCAGTTAAAGTTGTCTCTGTCCTAGTTTGTCAACATGCTTTTGGAACCATTGGTGCACTTTGGAAATAATTCTTTATCTTGACTTATCAAATATTTACTGCATGTAATGGAAATGAACATCACAGGTTTAGCCAGTTGTTGTGGGTTTAAGACTGAATGTCTTTAATCATAGAGAAAAGTCCTCCAGGAGTACCAGAGAAGTACAAGGAGGTGGACACAGGAAAGTGTAATCTCTGTAATTTCATTCCTTTTACTGTTATTTCATCCCTATTCCTGTTATTTCATCCCTATTCCTGTTGTTTCATCCCTATTCTTGTTATTTCATCCCTATTCTTGTTATTTCATCCCCATTTCATCTATATTAATGATAGGAGTGGAGGGAATGGAGCAAAACTAGAAATGGGTAGATTCAGATTGGATGTTAGGAAGAAGTTCTACCCCATGAGGGTGGTGAGACACTGGCACAGGTTGCTGAGGGAGGTGGTGGAAGCCTCATCCCTGGAGGTTTTTGCAGCCAGGCTGGATGTGGCTGTGAGCAACCTGCTGTAGTGTGAGGTGTCCCTGTCCATGGCAGGGGGGGTTGGAACTGGCTGATCCTTGAGGTCCCTTCCAACCCTGACAATTCTGAGAGTCTATCCCAGCATTCCTGCATCTCCCCTATATAAATGGACAGTTCTGTCTGTTCTGCCTTTTTTCTCTCTGTTCTCAGTGTGGATCCTTCTCTCTTGTGGTGTGGGGGAGGTTTGCAGCCTCCTGTGGCCTTGGCAAAGCTAATTTTTGCTGTGCAATTCAGTCCTAGGTTGGGGGAAGGGAAGCTGGGAGGTATGGGGGAAGTTGGGGGAGGGCATTGGAGCCTGGTGTTTGGCCTGGTTGGGGGGAAGGTTTTGGAAGGTGTTGGCCTAGTGAGGTTTTGGTAAGCCCAGGATGGAGAACTGGGCCAGGGCTGAATATGGATTTGTGTATTTTGCATTATTTCTGTATTTGTGAATAGTATTTCCATTTAAATTGCCAAATCTGTGGAGCTTTTGTATTTTACTCCTTTTGGGGGGCATAAAATAGCTTTTTCTCCACTCAACCCAAGACAGCAATTGAGTCTGCTGATGGCTGTTCAATACCATGCTGATGTGATGATGCCAGCTTCAAAATGCAAGTGCTGGCTGGAGCCAAGTAGTTAGGATTGTAACATGAGAGGTTTCTTGTTTCAGGCTGCTGCTTCTGCTTTTGGGCTGTTGGTCTTTTCTGCTGTGCTGGCTGTGGGTTGTTTGATGGCTGCCTTCTGCTGCTGCTCATGTTTTTGTTGTGAAAGAGGCAAAGGTAGCTGTGTATTACACCATTCCATTAAACACCCTCTCCTTATCTTAACCCACAGGGCTTTCTTGTGTGCTTCTCTTGCTTTCCATTGTGGGAGTGAGCCTTGTTTAGAGCAGACCATGTTAAACACAGCAGAGTCTATTTTTGGTGCCCCAACTTGTGGCCCAAGAGAGCAGAGTTGAGATAACAAGAAATGGAGATAACAAAAGGATTCAGCTTGTTAAAAGAGTTTTGCATCCATATCTTTTTTTTCTATGGTATGTTGATGCATTTCCTTTCCAGGGGTGGTTGGAGTTGATGTGCTGGGGCCTGGCTCTGGTTACATTACATAAAACCTTATGTACTCTTCCTGGTGGTGCTCATCACCTCATTGGCTGTACTGCATACTGGCATATGGTGATATGGTTTCTCCACTAGCCACTTGGTTTGGAGGTAATGTTAGCCAATTGATTCTTGTTCAGAGTAGTACAGGTCCTTCCCAAGAATACCATCTTTGAGGCATAGGAAGTTCCATGGGAACATGAGGAAGAATTTTTTTCCCTGTAAGGGTGACAGAACGTTGGAAGAGGCTGCCCAGGGGGGTTGTGGAGTCTCCCTCTCTAGAGATATTGAAGACCTGCCTGGATGTGTTCCTGTGTGATCTGCTCTAGGTGATCCTGGTCTGGCAGGGGAGTTGGACTGGTTGGGCTTTTGAGGTCCCTTCCAGCCCTTAACATTCTGTGGGATCACTGAAAAAAACAATGGTGGCCCAAAGCAAGAACACTGGAAAGTTGGAGGCCTCACTTATGTACATACAGTCTAGGGATACACAGTCTTGAAGGATGGTGCAAGCATACTTGAAGCCTCCTCAAGAGAGAGAAGAGGAGCCTGAGGCGACCTCATTCATGTTTATAGATATGTTCTCATTCATGTTTATAGATATGTAAAGGTCCCTTCCAGCCCCTAACATTCTGTGATTCTGTGATTTTGTCATCTGGAGATCTGCCCCAAGGCTGGATAATTAGGAGTGGTAGGGTGTGCTAGAGAATATGGACTAGTGATCACTTCCAGTGTTTTGGAATTTCACCCCTGACAATGCCAATGCACAAATAAATAGGGGGATTGGCTGTTAGAATAATCAGGGAACATTATGTTTTGATTTTTGCTTTGCATAACTAACAGGCAATTAACTTTCATAGACTCATGATGTGAAAAGATCCTTTGCTTTGGTTACAGTTTGTCAGTTGGGAAGAAGGTTTTTCTTGACAGTTGATTAGGGGTGAAATGATCTGAACAGAATTGGTAAATTTTGCTGCTTTTCCCACTTAGTGTAATGGCTATCTTATGAAGCAGCCTCCCTTACATCAGTTGTAATGACTGGCTTTAACTGATTAGCCCTGCTGGAAGAACTGTGTTTGATTGACAAAGATGTCATTTTGCTATTCTCAGGAACTGCAGGACCAGGATCAGAGTAATTTTATTTATTGACTTTGATGGATTTGGGTCTGCTCTTAGGCACTCTGCTCTTCTCAGAGAAGTACATACTTAGTCTGGTCACACAGCAGCTTGGATGGTGAAGAAGGAAGCAACAGCATACTTCCATAATGGGGTACCTGCCTCTGGCTCTGGACCACAAGGCTGTTACTTCAGCCCCTGCAGACCTCACAGCAGATATGTAAAGCCTCCTCTCATCCACAGCTTTGGAAGGGTAACCACTCTCTGAATCACCAGGACCACCAAGTGGGCTCAGAGTGGCATCAGTCCAGTTGGTGCTCGCTGACACTAAACAATGAAGAAACACAGCACCAAAAAGAGAGCTGGGAGAGAAAAGAAGGCAAAGAGAAGGCACTTTCTGAGCAGTGCTAACAGGGGAATGGATCAGCCCTGAAAATATTTTCAGTGAGCTCTAACTCCTAGTAAGGCCTCATGTTAACAATGCCTGTGGTTAAACTGCTGCTACCATGTTGTTCCTTAAAGGACGGAACAGATTTCTCCTGGGGCTGGGGAAGAAGCAAGGAGGGGATTGCTGTGGGGAAATGGTTACATAAACCAAACATGACTACAGGTTTGGGGTTGTTTTGTTGGGGAGTTCTGAGCTGTTTCTCTTCATAGGCTCAGGAACTTCATTTCTTTCATAGTACAAAGTTTTTCAATCAGTTTTCCTCTCATACCTCCTCCCTCCCTCCCTCCCTCCCTCTAGAGTTTAAGCTCTTAGTTAATGATGTTTAGTCTACAAGAGGCTTGGGTTTTATGGCTACCTTAGAAGTAGCTCTTGAATGTAGGTTAAAAAAATACCCTCTCTCTCCAAATAAAAATGTCAGTCACAGCTGCTCTAACACAACTGGCTTGAAGAGCATGGGTAACTGCTTGGGAGTTTTTGTCATGGTACAGGAAACAGTCCATGTTTTGATAGACAATGATTGGCTTTGGAGGCAAATAATCATCCTCTTGGGAAAACTAGGTAATAGTTCTTCACCTGCAACAGAGGTGGAGAATTCATCTACTGAAGCACTGCTGACTGTGACCATCTTACAGCAGACAGCACTGATGAAAGCGGCTCCTTGAAAAGAGCAAGTGTAGAGTCTTGCACCTGGGAAAGAAGAAGGTACCAGTACAGGTTGGGGATTGACCTGCTGGAGAGCAGTGAAGGCGAAAAGGACCTGGGGGTCCTAGTGGATGGGAGGTTGACCATGAGCCAGCAAGAAGGCCAATGGCATCCTGGGTGGATTAGAAGGACTATGGTTAGTAGGTTGAGAGAGGTTCTCCTCCCTCTCTATTCTGCCCTGCTGAGGCCACATCTGGAGTATTGTGTCCAGTTCTGGGCCCCTCAGCTCAGGAAGGACCTCAGGGAACTGCTTGAAAGAGTCCAGCACAGAGCCACAAAAATGATTCAGGCAGTGGAACATCTTCCTTCTGAGGAGAGCCTGAGGGAGCTGAGGGCTCTGTAGCTTGGAGAGGAGGAGCCTGAGAGGTGACCTCATTGCTGGTGCTCAAGATGTGCAGGGGGAGTGCCCAGAGGCAGGAGCCAGGCTCTGCTGGGTGATGCCCAATGCCAGCACAAGGGGCAGTGGTGGAAGCTGAGGCATAGGAAGTTCCATGGAAACAGAAGGAAGAAATTTTTCCCTGTAAGGGTGACAGAATCCTGGAAGAGGCTGCCCAGGGATGTCATGGAGTCTCCTTCTCTGAAGCTATTCAAGACCTACCTGGATGTGTTCCTGTGTGAACTGCTGTGGCAGAGGGGAGGGTTGGACTAGATGAGCTTTGGAGGTCTCTTCCAGCCCCTAGCATTCGTGATTCTGTGAAAAGTGCTGTTCTATTATACCTGTGATCCTTTGAAGTCTAAGATTGTGCTGAAGTCCTGGGCGTGAAATGTCTTTCCAAACCTTGAGATCCAAAGAGAGACACCAGGAGATCAATCAACAGGAAATAAAACATTTTTATTGAATATCTGTGTTAATATGTATGTTATTTTACCGACAACTGGAAAACTACTGTGGGAAGTCACTACACAAAGTGAAACAAAATATAAACCACCTCATCAAAAAAATGAAGGTAAAGTTACGGCTAAAGTTGTCAGCTCGCGGGCCACGAGCGATATGGCAGGATAGAACACCCCAAACATTTCTACAAGATACAGAGAAAAACCCACACAGAGAAACACTCAAGCAGGCAGTAAATATACACAAAGGCAACTAGGATCTTTCTACAGCATCAGATTCTAATACTTCACACAGCTTTGTCAGAAAGGTACATGTGGCTTCTTTGAGGATGAAAATGTCACCTTGGTCACACGGCAGGTTCGGTCTCTGGGAATCATTATACCTTACAAACCACTTCTGTGATGACCTTCAGTCTGGCAGTGTAGGAAGAGAAAGCATTGAATACCTCAACACAACGAGTCCAGTCCTGGCAGTTTGAACCTGCGGCTATCCTGAATGAGCAACTGAAAGTTGGAGACCATGAAGTTCTTATGCTGGAAAGCTGACTGTCTGCTTTTCTTTGGTGGGGTTTGGTCCTTAAAGGTAAGATTTTGAAAGTATTCCAGCTTGATGCTTTGCATGTATGTGCCTGTTCCTATCAGAAAAATGCCTCGCTTGTGTTTTTTCCATGTTTCATGTAAAAAAGAAAGAAAGTGGGTCTTGCTAGTCTCACTTTTGGAGGTGGGGAGAGGTGCAGACTTTTATTCTGCTTCCCACTCCTTTGCTGCTTCTTTTACATTCAATGTACTGAAAACGTCAGCGCTTGGCCATCACCGCGCTGACCTCTCAGGCTGCTACACCTCGCTCCAAGAGGCAAAGCCTTGAGGGAGGCTGTGGAACTCAGTTTTCAGTACACAGGTCTCTGTTTACATTCATCTTTGTTCTTTGCTTTCAACAATTTCTGTCAGATACAACAGGCAAGAGCATTAAGGGGCAATTCTCAGGCCTCCCTCCAAAAGGATTAGCGTTTCCACGTTTCTGGGGTAGTTTGCGTTGCTGAAAGTAGTGAACTCCTCAATGCACTCTAAACACCTTCACTGCTTGACAAGATAAGCGAGGGGCCCCGAAGGACGGCCCAGGAGATAAGAAACGATGCCCTAAATGACTTGATGAGATGGTCCAAGCTGAGATGATTTGCAGGATAGCTGTAAGATGACTACCTAACAGTAAAGCAGCGAGGGGCGGGTGGGGGTGGGGGGTGAGGGAGGTTGGAAATGTAGAGTATTGCACAGGGCTTGACAAAATGCTGCGTGGTCAACCCATCCAGTATAGCGTCCGTGTCCCCTGCATAGCTCCCCAGTTCTGAATTGGTCCGTAACAGCTAGAACTGCTTGTGCTATGCCTTCCTCCGGCAGTGCAGTAGAAGGGAATGGCAGTATCATTACAAGATCACTACGGAATAAATTGGTTCGCTATCCACTGAGAAAAAACTACGTCTCTAAGCACACAACGGCAGTCACAGTGATACACAGAGCAGTCTTTCAAGACTCTTATGGAATGACTAATAGCTTCATTATAGTGCCATTTACTACATAGTAACATTGAAAACATTTAAAAACTCCTCCTGAAACGAGCATCTAGTATACAGAAGAGGTTGCTTCAGTTCTCTCTGGAACTTGCTCTTTGTTTCCACCTTTTTTTTTTTTCTTTTTTTTTTTTTAAAGGACAAATTAAAACTTAAGTATAAATAGTATATAAAAGGTCACTAGCTGTTCTCTTTTGGCTTACTTTGAAGTGCATTTAGAACTATGGCTAAATTTTGTTGTTGTTGTTGTTGTTGTCATCTCTTCTGATGGGATTAACAATACTGTCTTGTTCACCATGAAACTACTTCGTATAATAAACCCACACGGCTGCGTCTAAAAAATATTCTGCATTCCTTCTAATCTGAGTTAGTATAACAAAATATTTCGTTACAAAGTCTAATGTGCAAACTCATTATAAGGTGAAGTCGTGGATGGAATTCACAGTATGCAAATTTTCTGTATAAAGGTGATGACGGAGAGCTACTCTTGTTTCTTACGGCGGCATTTCGCTACTGCTGCGTCTCCACCCCCTTTCCCCCCTCCTTCCCTGCACAACCTCTGCCATGGTCTTACTTTGTATGTTAGATGAAATCGTTGCCTCCTATGGAATTGCTTCCTCCTCAACTTTCAAATCTAAAGCCTTTCCTTTTTTTTTTTTTTTTTTTTTTTTTTTTCAGTCTGCTATGTGTTTGCTTCAGAATATATACAAAACAAATTACACCCTGGCTTCTGGCTACATCTCCTTGAGGTCAGCCATGGAGCTGCTCAGATCATGCTAAGTTGCCTGTGAAAGAAGTCTAACCCAATTGGATTTGCCACTCCAAGATTCACTGTGGATGCATAGGACATTAGGATGGTCCAGTTGAAAGCTCAGATTTAAGTTGTCCTTTAAGATGTCAGTGTAACTCTACTAGTGCCTTACAAGTTGGAATTTTGCTTGGTTGGTTTGTTTGCTTGCTTGCTTGTTTGTTTGTTTTCTGGAATGCAGACGATACAATAGTTGACCCTATAATATATTATCAGCTCTCCTATATCTCAGTCAATTTACATAATTTAAAATAGAACATCTTATTAAAAACATCTAGATATACACAGATTAGGAAACGCCTTACAACATACAAATACACAAACTAGAAATAAATTCTCAGCATACTGGTGTGTGTGTGTGTGTGTGTGTGTATATATATATACAACCTGTGTGATACAATAAATAATTTCTGTCATGCTCTATCTACACATCATATTGCTTAAAAGAAGAGTAGATCTGGGGTGGCTGGGGCTGGGGGAGGAGGGAGAGGGTGAAATGAAGCGCCTTCAGTAGGGCTCTCTACATTTAAATCTGTGCAAATCAAAAGGGGGACCGAAAAGGACGACTGATTGTGTCAGGAGCACATGGAAATGCAAGGACCCATATTACTGAGGTATTTACAGATACTGGCTAAAGAGCACTATGTGGGCAAATGCAGAAAAGGCTTTTTTTTTGTTGTTGTTTTTTCTTCTCCTTTTTTTTTTTCTCTTCTTCTTCACGATTGAATCAAACGGAATCAACTTTACTTCTTGACGGCCAGCATGGCATCCACCTCCTCCTCGGGCTGCAAGGTGTGCCACTGGGCGATGGGCCGCCGAGGGTTGGCCAGCATGTCTGACCAGTGCCGCAGCTCTGCCCCGGTGCTGTTGTAGCCCACAAAGACTTTCCCGATGGCATCGTTCTTGCCAATCTTGTCATAGTCCAAAACAGTCACAACAACTTGCACCTTCTGCAACGAGAGAGGAAAAGAGCTGTGAGACTATGGCAGTGAAGGGACGGTGGCCGCGGATGACTCTTTGGGATCGACTGTCATTGGGACAGGCGATGACAGTGGAGACTCCATGAGGGGAGTAAGGTTGTGACAGCCAGGCTGGATGTGGCTGTGAGCAACCTGCTGTAGTGTGAGGTGTCCCTGCCCATGGCAGGGGGGGTTGGAACTGGCTGAGCCTTGAGGTCCCTTCCAACCCTGACAATTCTGAGAGTCTATCCCAGCATTCCTGCATCTCCCCTATATAAATGGACAGTTCTGTCTGTTCTGCCTTTTTTCTCTCTGTTCCCAGTGTGGATCCTTCTCTCTTGTGGTGTGGGGGAGGTTTGCAGCCTCCTGTGGCCTTGGCAAAGCTAATTTTTGCTGTGCAATTCAGTCCTAGGTTGGGGGGAGGGAAGCTGGGAGGTATGGGGAGGGGGGGGGTGGTTGGGGGAGTGAACAGCAAATTCCCTTCCCTGGAGATATTCAGGGTTCAGTTGGGTCTAGATGTCCCTGCTGACTGTGGGGAGGTTGGACTGGATGAGCTTTGGAGGTCCCTTCTGGCCTGGACCATTCTGTGATTCCATCATTCTGTGATTTATGATGACATGGCAGCCCCTACAGAATGTTCCAATTGCTATTCTCATATACATATTTAGACTTCATATGTGGTATTTGGAATAAATTTTAGTTCTAGACACTTCACACATCCACAGAAAATGTCCATTTGTCTTACTGCAGCTCTATGTTTGCTGCCAGAATGCTTCCTGCCTTCAGTCAGGGCATTTCTCCATTACAGTTACTCCTGCTGCTGAGACACAGCACCCTCCATGCAAGTATTTCTGTGTGCTTTTCAGTGACTTGAAACTAAGCCTTGGAAGATTCCATGATTCTAAATTCAGACTTTTGCCTGGGCTTCTTGTGAGCCTTCCAAATAAACTCAAGTTCATGACCTCCCTGTTAACTTGAAGCTTGCCCCTTTGCATCAAAGACCTTCCTATGGCACTCGAGGTTGATTTTTCTCTTTAACAGAATAACTGCTTAGGGATTTTTGCTGTTGTTGTTATTGAAGACATGGACTGCAAGTAGTCTGTATGGCTAAAATGGAGATCTGAAGGTAAGCCAATTTGAAAATAGTACAATTTAACACATAATTATTGTTTAAGTTAGTTACAGGATCACAGGATGTTAGGGGTTGGAAGGGACCTCCAGAGATTGATTCCAACCCCCCCTGCCAGAGCAGGACCATAGAATCCAGCACAGGTCACAAAGGAATACATCCAGACAGGGCTGGAAAGTCTCCAGAGCAGGAGACTCCACAACCTCTCTGGGTAGCCTGTTCCAGTGCTCTGTCACCCTCCCAGTGAAGAAGTTCCTCCTCATGTTTAGGTGGAACCTCCTGTGCTGGAGTTAGCAGCTAAAATTGAGAAAGAGCTTTACATCAGGTTAATGTTTGTGACGTTGCACTCTGTTAATTGCTTTTCTACTTCTAAACAACCCTTACCCATTCTTCCAGCATGCTAATCAGTCACCTTATGAGAAATTCAGAAGCTAGCCCTTATGGCTACTGTTAGACAGAGGCAAAACCACTGTCCTGGGGCTCTGACACACCACCAGCACCTAGGACTCAGGCAGTGTTGCAGTTCCACTTCTGCTGTAGGAACAGTGACCTCTGGCAAACAGGGTTAAACCATGCTCACAAAACCTGTGCCAGCCCATCTGTCACAGCTCACAGACAATTTTTTGTTCACTTAGTCTGGGGCACACAGGGAGGTGATGTTCCAGCCAGGCCATTTGTGTGCATACCTACACATTCCTCTCCTCTCATTAGTATTTTTGTCTGAAGAGCACAAACAGCTATTTCTTTTTTTTTTTTTTTTTTGTTTCAGTAGTGTTCTTCCCCAGGAACACTTAAGATGGTAACAGCCTCAGTCTGATTTTACTGAACTGCAAATGCTTCTCCTCAAGCAAGTTTTCAAAGATGTATTTTCACAGTTCTTTTCCTGAGTCCTTCTCATCTCACAATAAATACAGGCAGCTCCTTCCTGCAGTGTGAGTTTCCTGAACTGGAGGAAGAAGTGCCCTGAAACACATTTTAATTCTAGAAAAATATTTTATTCTCAAGCATCAGGTTTTTAGATTGAAGGCTTTGAACACATGTGCCATCAGAAGTTTGACTAGAATGATTCATTTCAGTGCTTACAGATTTATCTTTTACAAGTTACTGACTCTTCAAGCATATCTACAAAACCAGGCTCATGAGGTCTGTTTGTCTTAGAAGAAAAGACCTCTAGGATCATCAAGTCCAACCATTATCTAGCTCTACCAGGGCCACTGCTATACCATATCCTTGAGCACCAGCTCGAGAAGGGTTTTAAATACATCCAGGGACAGTGATTCCAGCACTCCCCTGGGCAGCCTGTTCCAGTGTTTGATAACCCTTTTGGTACAGAACTTTTTCCTAATGTCCAACCTACACCTGCCCTTGTGTAACTTGATGCCATTTCCTCTTACCCTATCACAGGATCACAGTCTCACAGTATCTTAGAGGTGGGAAGGGACCTCAAGAGATCATCAGGTCCAATTTCCCTGCCAGAGCAGGATCACCCAGGGGAGTCTGCACAGGAATGCATCCAGGTGGGGTTGGAAAGTCTCCAGAGAAGGAGACTCCACAACCTCTCTGGGCAGCCTGTTCCAGGGCTCTGTCACCCTCACTGGAAAGAAGTTTCTTCTCATGTTGAGCTGAAACCTTCTCTGTTCAAGTTTGTCTCCATTGTTCCTTGGCTTATTCCTGTGCACCACCCAAAAGAGCCTGGCTCCCTCCCCTTGACACCCACCCCTCAGCTCTTGAGAGACATTGATCAGATCCCCTCTCAGCCTTCTCTTCTCCAGACTAAACAGCCCCAGGGCTCTCAGGCTCTCTTCACAGGGAGATGCTCAAGTCCCCTAAGCATCCTCCTGGCTCTCCCTTGGACTCTCTCCAGCAGGTCTCTGTCTCTCTGGAGCTGGGGAGCCCAAAACTGGACACAGGATTGCAGGTGTGGTCTCAGCAGGGCAGAGCATCATTTGTGACTTGTGAGAACATTGTCACCAATTCTCCCTGAGTTTACTGAAGCAAGACCAGAAGGAACAACAGCAGCTCATAAAACTTAAGCCCACTCATTTAGAAAGGGACATGAAAGGATTGACTTAAATCAGTCAGGAGAGCAAACAGAAGTGCACTAACACTATAAAAACCTTTACAAGGTTGAACAATGCACTGACCCAGAGAAAGTGATGATTCCAACAGGCACTGAAGTGTTTATATAGCTGCTGATGTCAAAAGTCTGCATCAAACTCAAGACTCTTCCTCCCCACAGCACTCACAATAAAAGGCAATATCCCAAAGCAAGTATTTCTAGATGCCGAAATGATGTCTCAGTGTTGCTGTTTGCAATACACTCACTCTTAATGTTGATGGCACTTCCCCAAATGAACATTTATGATTTAGATGCATGGTGCATAATCACAGATATAAAAAGTAAGCATAAGCTTGGGGGCTGGTTACTATTAGATTCCTTCTTTCTTTTTTTGTGTGTGTGTATTAATCATAACAGCACAATGAGCACTGTAACTAAAATATCATTTTCCTTGCTATACAACTGGCTCCACAGCAGAATTGCTGGCTCCACAAGAGAGTTCAGAGGGTTGTCATCAGTGGCACAGAGTCACCTTGGAGGCCTGTGGCCAGTGGTGTCCCCAGGGATCAGTACTGGGTCCAGTTTTGTTCAATATCTTTATCAATGACCTGGCTGAGGGCATTGAGAGGACCCTCAGCAAGTTCTGATGATACAAAACTGGGGGGTGGCTGACACCTGTCAGGCTGTGCTGCCATCCAGTGTGACCTGGACAGGCTGAGAGCTGGCTGCAGGCAAACCTCAGGAAGGTCAAGAAGGACAAGTGCAGGGTCCTGCATCTGGGGAGGAATGACAGCAGGCACCAGGACAGGTTAGAGGCTGCCCTGCTGGAGAGCAGCTCCATGGAGAAAGACCTTGGAGTGCTGGTGGGCAGCAAGTTCTGCATGGGACAGCAATGTGCTCTTGTGGCCAAGAGAGCCAATGGGATGCTGGGATGTATCAGGAAAGGTGTGTCCAGCAGGGCTAGGGAAGTTCTTCTACCTTTCTACTCTGCCCTGCTCAGACCACAGCTGCAATCCTGTGTTCAGTTTGGGCTCCCCAGGTCAAGAGAGACAGAGACCTGCTGGAGAGAGTCCAAGGGAGAGCCAGGAGGATGCTTAGGGGACTTGAGCATCTCCCCTGTGAAGAGAGCCTGAGAGCCCTGGGGCTGTTTAGTCTGGAGAAGAGAAGGCTGAGAGGGGATCTGATCAATGTCTCTCAAGAGCTGAGGGGTGGGTGTCAAGGGGAGGGGGCCAGGCTCTTTTGGGTGGTGCACAGGAATAAGCCAAGGAACAACAGAGACAAACTTGAACAGAGAAGGTTTCAGCTCAACATGAGGAGAAACTTCTTTACAGTGAGGGGGGTGGAGCCCTGGAACAGGCTGCCCAGAGAGGTTGTGGAGTCTCCTTCTCTGGAGACTTTCCAAACCCCACCTGGATGCATTCCTGTGCAGACTGCCCTGGGTGATCCTGCTCTGGCAGGGGGGTTGGACCTGATGATCTCTTGAGGTCCCTTCCAACCTCTGATATACTGTGACACTATGATACTGTGATAAAGATGTAAGAACAGCCAGGCACAGAAGATAAATTCTGAGATGATTTTCGTCTCGTGGTCTCCACCTTAAACCTACAGAGAAACGTGACCATCTCTTGTCCTTGTGTCGTACATTACAGGAACAGCTGCACTGCAAAACCCAAGAGGTGCTAGTGGAAAGCACCACCTCTTCTAATAAGCACTTGCACCACCAGTTTAGTTGGCATCAATAAGCATCTTCTGGACTGAAATGGCTTGGAGATGTTGCAACCTGTGGAAGCAGTTGGTCTGACATGTTGCAAAACATGTGCTTGATCTGCCTGTAGCAATGGGATGGCTGCATCACCCTGGGCTGCAGCAAGAGAAGTGTGGGCAGCAGGGCCAGGGAAGTGATTCTCCCCCTCTGCTCCACTCTGCTGAGACCCAAACCTGGGGTACTGTGTCCAGTTCTGAAGCCCCTGTTACAAGAAATGTTCTGGAGGTGCTGGAAGGTGTCCAGAGAAGGGCCGTGAGGATGAGCAGAGGGCTGGAGCTGCTCTGCTCTGGAGACAGACTGAGAGAGTTGGGGCTGTTCAGTCTGGAGAAGAGAAGGCTCCCAGGAGAGCTTCTGGTGGCCTTCCAGTATCTGAAGGGGGCTACAAGAAAGCTGGGGAGGGACTTTTGAGGGTGTCAGGGAGTGATAGGACTGGGGGGGAATGAAGCAACACTAGAAATGGGGAGATTCAGATTGGATATTAGGTTGCTCACAGCCACATCCAGCCTGGCCTTAAAAACCTCCAGGGGTGAGGCTTCCACCACCTCCCTGGGCAACCTTTCCAGTGTCTCACCACCCTCATGGGGAAGAAGTTCTTCCCAATATCCAATCTGAATCTTCCCACTTCTAGTTTTGCTCCATCCGCCCAGTCCTATCACTCCCTGATACCCTAATAAGTCCCTCCCCAAATGGGGTGGGAATAACTGGCAAAAAAAGTTGTGTCTGAACTATGTGTTTTTCTTAAGAGGGATGCTGCAGTGCTTTCAACAAACAGGATGCATAAATGCACAGGGAACGAAAATTGAATTGATGATGACATCTTATTAATTACACAATCACAGAATCACACAGAATTAACCAGGCTGGGAAAGTCCTTTAAGGTCATTGAGTCCAACCTATCACCCAACACCATCTAATCAACTAACCCATGGCACTAAGTGCCATGGCCAGGCTGTTTTTAAACACTTCCAGGGATGCTGACTCCACCACCTCCCTGGGCAGCACATTCCCTATGGCCAATCTCTCTTTCTGGGGAGAATTTCTTCCTAACATCCAGCCCAAACCTCCCCTGGCACAGCTTGAGATTGTGTCCTCTCCTTCTGTCACTGTTGCCTGGGAGAAGAGCCCAACCCCCACCTGGCTACAACCTCCCTTCAGGGAGTTGTAGACAGCAATGAGGTCTCCCCTGAGCCTCCTCTTCTCCAGGATAATTGAAGTAATTTGGGGGAAATTGCTATATATGCCATTTCTTTTATCCTTATGCTTTTTTCCTTCTGGCATATTCCTTCATTAACTCCTTGTGGAGTTTCCTTATTTATTTATTTATTTATTCATTTATTCATTTATTTAATTTATTTATTTATAATCCTTTCTGTTAACAGGAAATGTCAGTTGCCCATTTCTCACAGATGAATCAAAGCTTCCTAAGTCCTCTGCATTTTCTCATCTCCCTCTTGAAGCAGTCACACTCACCCAGGGCTGGCACCTAGGTGCTAATTCAGGCATGTACATGTGATAATTAACAAGATCCCTTTTAAATATTTATGAAGGCTGAGAAAAGGAATGCAGAGGAAAGACAAAACCCTGTTTGACATTACCTGAATTTGCTCAAATGGTACTTCAAAGCTGAAAGACTCGTTGTAGTAGGGGTTCAGAGTGTTCTTTTTAATTGTGGTCTTTTTCTTCTTCAGCCTCTTGCCATTCTGCATCAGGTGGATCTTCACATAGGGATCTAAGTAACCAAGAGAAGAAGTGAAATTAAGCAAGGTAACTCAGTCTGTTGTTTACAGATTTTAATCCTGCAAATTTAAGACTCAGTGAGAAAAGGAGAAAAGCCTTCAAGCAATGGTCTGTAACTGAAATTGAAATTTCAAATTGAAATGATTTCCACTGTAGAAAAAAATCTGCTGAACAACTGCAGTGTTCCTGATGGAAACACAAAACATACATTGCACAGCCTCCTTCCTTAACTGTGCAAGAGTTCCCACCAAAAAGAATGCCCCCGGAAATGTTTTTACCTTAACATTTTATCTATTTAATGTCAATATTAAATTGGGGAAACCCTGGGCTGGTTTTCCCAAGAGCTGTCTGTGAGCACTGCTGAATGCAAGCAGGGTGGGCAGAGGGCTCTGGCTGCTCTGGGACTGCCCAGCAGCTCTTCACATTGCTCCCTGGGTGGCGGCAGCACTGAGTGCTTTCCATTCTCCCACCTCCAACTGACACTGCACTGTGTCTGTGTGTCTGGCACAGGGACAGACTGCATGGCACTGTTGTGGTTCAGAGCAGGGCAGACTGTTCTAATGCCCCCGGGGCAAGAGCAGACCTCTCCACACACAGGATTGGAGTATTGGGAAGTTTCAATGGGAAAGCTTTTCACAAGCTACAGTCCTGCAATGTTACAATGCACAGTGGTGAGCACAGCGAAGCACAGGAAATACAAAGGAAGGCAGGGTCTGGGTTTAACACAGAAGCTCATTAAGCCAAAAGCTTCACACAAAACCCTCCACCAAATCAGACCAAACCCTTGGACTCCTTCTCCCCCAACCTGGGGTTCAACATAAGCCCCAGGGCTCTTTCCTCCCTCCCATTGCTAGGCTGGGTTCAGGCTGGTCAGACCTGAAACTGCCTTCCCTCAGTCCCTGGGACTAGGGCCAAGCAGGTCAATATTGTGCAGCAAAAATCAGTTTGGCCTTGAAAGCCACAGATAAGGCTGGAAGCATCCTCCCCCCACACCAGATAAGGGAGCTCACTGCATCCAGGGATGTGCAGAGGAAGGAAGAGAGAGCAACTGACTTCTCAGGCAGCTTTACAGTGATGTAGGCTCTATGGGGGGAGATAACTAACTTCCTGTGCTCACCCACTGGGCTGGGCACTCTGCACACTCCAGCTTCTGGAGCTCTCTAACTCTGTGGTCTTTCTTAAAGCACCCAGCTCCAACTGGGACAGGCAAGGATAGGCTTCATTCTTTAAGTACCAGTCCTCTACCTTAGTGGAGCCAGAGGAGAGGTGCAGGGGCATGGCACTGGTATTAATCATGACTTGGTTTTGCTATTCCCATTGTTGTTTTGTAGCACTTCTGGTAGCTAAGGAACCAAAATGATTTGGTATCTTGTCAGGTATTCCTCACAGAAGCAAAACTCTCCTGGCTGTTATTTCTGTGAAGGGGTGCTCTCAGTTTTTGACCTGTTACAAGAGCCAAGATCCCAGTTAGAGAGTAAACTACCAGGTTCTCCATGGTGGTGTTAATTAGCAGCACCTTCATTTAGCTCAGATATTGTTTCTGTTTAGGCTTATAGTGAAGCACCATTTGAGGCATCTCAAGCTCAGCATTTTCAAGAACTTCTACAGCACTCTCAGCAAAATTTGGGTAGGTATCTTCCTTGGCTTTAGACAGTTGAACTTGACTTCAGCAGGGCTTTTGACAGCATCTCCCACAACACCCTCACAGACAGCCTTAAGAAGTGTGGATTGGAATTCTGTGATTCTGGGAATTGAGAACTGACTGAAGGACAATGCTCAGAAGGTTGTGCTCAGTGGGGCAGAGTCTGGTTGGAGGTCTGTGACTCAGGGTGTTTCCCAGGAACCAGTCCTGTTCAACATCTTCATCAATGACCTGGACAAAGGGACAATATTGCTGACAATACAAAACTGTGAGGAGTGGCTGACACACCAGAAGGCTGTGCTGCCATCCAGTGAGGCTGGAGAGCTGGGCAGGGAAAAACCTCATTAAATTCAACAAGGGCAAGTGTAGAGTACTGCTTCTAGGGAAGAATAACCCCATGCATCAGTACAGGCTGGGGGCTGACCTGATGGAGAGCAGCTCTGGGGAAAAGGACTTGAGAGTCCTGATGGACAACAGGCTGACCACGAACCAACAATGTGCCTTCATGGCCAAGGATGCCAATGGCATCCTGGGATACATTTGGAAGAGTTCTTCTCCCCATCTACTCTGTCCTGTTGAGGCCTCATCTGGAATACTGTGTCCAGTTCTTGGCTCCCCAGTTCAAGAAGGGCAAGGAACTTCTGGAGAGCATCCAGCAGGGTGCCACTAAGATGATTAGGGGACTGGAAAGGCTCAGGCAGCTGGGTTTGCTTAGCCTGCACAGGCTGAGGGGGGATCTCATTATTGCTTACAAATATCTAAAGGGCAAGTGTCAGGAGGATGGAGCCAGACTCTTCTCAGTGGTGTCCAGTTACAGGACAAAGGGCAATAGCTACAAACTGGAACACAGGAGGTTCCATGGAAACATAAGGAAAAAATTCTTCAGTTTGAGGGTGGGAGAGTACTGGAACATACTGCCCAGAGAGGCTGTGGAGTCTCTGTCTCTGGAGGCTGTGTTCCTGTGTGCTCTTGCTTTGGCAGGGGGCCTTGACTAGATGAAATTCAGAGATCCCTTCCAACCCCTACCATTCTGTGATTCTGTGAACTATGATAGAGGTCAAGGAAAACCTTCCCTCTAGAGACTCTGCAGGAGCTCTGCAAAGTGCCAGCCAGCCACAAGTCATCTGTGGCATAAATTAAGAGAGCCTGAATGCAAGCTATCAAAGGAAAGGGCTTCTCCTTTCCCTGCTGTGAAGAGGATGAGGCTGCAGAAGCAGCATGACAAATTAACATTTAAATTAAATATTAGCACTACGAAAAAACCATGCTTTATGGCTCTGCAATGAAATTCATGCTTGGAGGATCTGAGAAGAGTAATTGTTTTCTGCTGCAGTTGAAATGTGCTTTCCTGTGGAAGACTTTTGAGTCCAGGACAGTTAAGTTGCTGGAGTGACTTGATCACAGATGAAACTGGGGAGGGGTCTGGAGCACAGCCCTGTGAGGAGAGGCTGAGGGAGCTGGGGGTGTTTAGCCTGGAGAAGAGGAGGCTCAGGGGAGACCTCATTGCTGTCTACAACTACCTGAAGGGAGGCTGTAGCCAGGTGGGGGTTTGTCTCTTCTCCCAGGCAACAGTGGCAGAAGGAGAGGACACAGACTCAAGCTGTGCCAGGGGAGGTCTAGGCTGGATGTTAGGAGGTAGTTCTTCACAGAGAGAGAGATCTGCCCTTGGAATGGGCTGCCCAGGGAGGTGGTGGAGTCACCATCCCTGAAAACGTTTAAAAACAGCCTGGATGAGGCACTTAGTGCCATGGTCTGGTTGATTGGACAGGGCTGGGTGATAGGTTGGACTGGATGATCTTGGAGGTCTCTTCCAACTCTATGATTCCAGTCTGAAGGGGGCATAGCTGTGGCAGTGAACTCTGCAAGCCACCCAGATGGGTATCATAAGATCCAATGGCTGTGGGAAAGAACTAGACAAATTCCAACTTTGAAAGAGGCATGGACTTTAGTAGTAAGCCTCCTGAAACAGCTCCTCAGTGTTTGTGGTGCTCTCTGTTACAGAGGGTTAAGATTCCTTCACCCACAAAGGACTCAAGTTCAAACAGAAATGAAATCTGGGCAGGTTCAGGCTTGAGGGTAGGGAGGGGATTGAAGGGGATGCTTTTGGCTGCACAGGGTATGAATCAAGGAGTGTCAATCATGTGAAGAGCAGAAATGCCAGCAAAGACCCAAGAGAGTTCTCTTTCTTTTTGAGTACTGAGGTCAACATCACTGCATTCATGGCTTGGAAGGTGGCAAAGAGGGAAATCTGGACTCCTGCACCATTAGTGACACCTGAGAAAAGATCATCAGCTTTACTGCTGTTACCAAGGCTCCACACTGAGTGCACAGTTGACTTGGCATGCAAAATGATGTTTTAGGTATGGGTAATACATTGTAAGAAAGGTCAGTAGTAAAGGAGCCAGCAGGGAAGTGCTAGGACATGGAAATGAGATGAGATGATGTCAAAATGTAATTTGAGTAACCAGAGTGAGCTGGGAGGCAAAGCAGTGCAGCAAAACCAGCAATGTGCTCTGGTGGCCAAGAAGGCCAATGGCATCCTGGGGTGGGTTAGAAGAGCTGTGGCCAGTAGGTCAAGAGAGGTTCTCCTCCCTCTCTACTCTGCCCTGCTGAGGCCACATCTGGAGCATTGTGTCCAGTTCTGGGTCCCTCAGGTCAGGAAGGACCTCAGGGAACTGCTTGAGAGAGTCCAGCACAGAGCCACAAAGATGATTCAGGGAGTGGAACATCTTCCTTATGAGGAGAGCCTGAGGGAGCTGAGGGCTCTGTAGCTTGGAGAGGAGGAGCCTGAGAGGTGACCTCATTGCTGTTGCTAAAGCTGTGCAGGGGGAGTGCCCAGAGGCTGGAGCCAGGCTCTGCTGGGTGATGCCCAGTGCCAGCACAAGGGGCAGTGGTGGAAGCTGAGGCATAGGAAGTTCCATGGAAAAATCTTTTTTCCTTGTGAGGAAGACAGAACACTGGAAGAGGCTGCCCAGGGGGGTTGTGGAGTCTCCCTCTCTGGAGCTATCCAAGAGCTGCCTGGATGTGTTCCTGTGGGATCTGCTCTAGGTGCTCCTGCTCTGGCAGGAGGGTAAGACTGGATGAGCTTTGAAGGTCCCTTCCAGCCCCTGACATTCTGTGACTCTGTGAAAACGTTATTACTAAGAGGACTAGAACTAAGAATTCAATTCAACTAAATGCAGCTGATGTAAGTCAACCCTTTAGTGAGCTGTGCTTGTTCACAGGCAGGACACACAGATCTGAGGATTGTTCAGGTGCCCAGAAGGAACTGCACAGTAATGATTTACACAGCCATGCAGATCTATTCCTATGGTGACAAACATTCTACACTTTGGAGAAAAATACTTTTAAGCTAGAATTCAAGTGTGTGTGAATGCTTGGGTTCTGCATGTACAAGAAGGCTTGCAGAGGGACTACTGCCAAAGGTCTGTAGTGGTAGGACAAGGACTAATGGTTTGAAATGAGAGAAGAGTAGATTTGGATTGGATGTTAGGACCAAGTTCTGCCCCATGAGGGTGGAATGCTGGAAGAAGTTGCCCAGGGAGGTAATTCAGTCCCCATTCCAAGGTCAGGTTTGATCTGATCTAGTTGAGGATGTCCCTGCTCACTACAGGGGGTTAGACTAGATGACCTTTGGAGGTCCCTGCCAACCCAAACCATTCTATGACTTTATGATTTGCTATAGATTTTTCTATCTGACCCTGGCAAACTCATGGTTATGGGAGGAGAGGCTGAGGGAGCTGGGGGTGTTTAGCCTGGAGAAGAGGAGGCTCAGGGTAGTCCTCATTGCTCTCTACAACTACCTGAAGGGAGGTTGTAGCCAGGTGGGGGTTGGGCTCTTCTCCCAGGAAGCAGTGACAGAAGGAGAGGACAGAGGCTCAAGCTGTGCAGGGGAGGTTTGGGCTGGATGTGAGGAAGAAATTCTTCCCAGGAAGAGTGATTGCCCATTGGAATGTGCTGCCCAGGGAGGTGGTGGAGTCACCATCCCTGGAAGTGTTTAAAAAACAGCCTGGATGAGGCACTTAGTGCCATGGTCTGGTTGATTAGAAGGTGCTGGGTGATAGGTTGGGCTTAATGAACTCTGAGGTCTTTTCCAACCTGTTTAATTCTGTGATTCTGTGATATTTCATCCAGAGCCCTATGGATATCTCTCAGCTAAAGGGGACAGAGAGGCTGTGCTTCCCTTGCTCGATGATTCACATTAAGCAATGCACTGGATTAAAGAAAACTCTGCTGATTATTCCTTCATTAACAGCATTGCCCTGAATGCTAAAAAGATGTAAAAGTCATAACTAATTGTGCCTTGTGGATTCTCATAGAATAGAATCATAGCATTGTTAGGGTTGGAAGGGACCTCAAGGATCAGCCAGTCCCAACCCCCCTGCCATGGGCAGGGACACCTCACACTCCAGCAGGTTGCTCACAGCCATATCCAGCCTGGCTGCAAAAACCTCCAGGGATGAGGCTTCCACCACCTCCCTGGGCAACCTCTTCCAGTGTCTCACCACCCTTATGGGGAAGAACTTCTTCCTAACATCCAATCTGAATCTCCCCATTTCTAGTTTTGCTCCATTGCCCCCAGTCCTGTCACTCCCTGACACCCCACATTCCACACTGCTGTCTCAAGGCACGCTACCTGAACAGCTGGAAAAGCACTGGGGGCCTGGCTGACAGCTGTGTTTTCCTGAACTTTGCCCCAACCTGCCAATCCATCATTTAAAGAGTAACTGAAATGGTTGTGCAGCAGCAGGTAAAGTCTGCTGCTGAAGTCATGTGGACTGAGAGGCACATATCTGCAATGAAACCCTCTTAAAAATAATCACTAGCATGCCATCATCTTCTTGTAGGCAAGATGCACTTCACTGTTAGAGGGTTTCAAAAGGCTAAATTTTTCAACTGAAAAAAATATTACTATCACCTAAAAGAAGAAAATTGTGGTTCAAGACAGTATCTAAGGAAAAGGCCCAGAGAGCCAAGCAGAGCCTGGGCTGCAGCAAGAGAAGTGTGGCCAGCAGGGCCAGGGAGGGGATTCTCCCCCTCTGCTCCACTCTGCTGAGACCCCACCTGGAGCTCTGTTACAAGAAGTTCTGGAGCCTCTGTTACAAGAAGGATGTGGAGGTGCTGGAAGGTGTCCAGAGAAGGGCCAGGAGGGTGAGCAGAGGGCTGGAGCTGCTCTGCAATGGAGACAGACTGAGAGAGTTGGGGCTGTTCAGTCTGGAGAAGAGAAGGCTGCCAGGAGACCTTCTTGTGGCCTTCCAGGATCTGAAGGGGGCTACAAGAAAGCTGGGGAGGGACTTTTGAGGGTGTCAGAGAGTGATAGGACTGGGGGGAATGGAACAAAACTAGAAATGGGGAAATTCAGATTGGATATTAGGAAGAAGTTCTTCCCCATGAGAGTGGTGAGACACTGGAAGAGGTTGCCCAGGGAGGTGGTGGAAGCCTCATCCCTGGAGGTTTTTGCAGCCAGGCTGGATGTGGCTGTGAGCAACCTGCTGGAGTGTGAGGTGTCCCTGCCCATGGCAGGGGGGTTGGAACTGGCTGATCCTTGAGGTCCCTTCCAACCCTGACAATTCTATGAGTCTAATGTAATCAAAATATGAAAAGAAGGCACCCAGAAAGTGGAAAAATAAAAAAAAAATAAATGCTTCAGGGAAAAGCCTGGGATTGATTGGGTGTGCAGTTACAGTCCTGAGCCTGAGTGCCTGGGGAGCCTAATGGTCTAAAGTAAAAAGTCCCACACAGCTCTGTGCAGTGGGAACAGAGAGAACCCTCCATGAGCCTTGAGTAAGCCTCATGTGATTATTAGGAAAAAAAACAAACAAACAAACTTGAGGCAGAGCAAACTAGGCAGAGATATAGCTGTATGAATTTTCATGTGACAGAACACTGCAGCAAGATGTTCTCAACTGAAATGTAGAGACCAAGAAGAAACACAGTGCCAGAATTGCCTCCAGCTGTAGTTTTGCCTTCAAAGTGTTCAGGATAACTGGCTGCTAATTAGCACCAGAAGGAAATGTATGCAAAACCCATGCCAAAGAACACATCACTGACATTTAGAGCAAAGGTGTCAGCAGACAGTAGCTCTTCCATTCCAGGAAGCAGAATAAATTCTTGAAGGGCTTGGAAATTGAGGTAAGACATAAAGAAAGTCAGGTTTGGAAGTGCAGCCTCATAAATGGCTCTGAAATGTGGTTAGGACAGAGGTGGTTGCAGGGAGGATTCTGGTTCCATTCTGAAGAGTCATGATCCACTCTGCTCTGCTTGAGGCCACATCTGGAGTATTGTGTCCAGTTCTGGGCCCCTCAGGTCAGGAAGGACCTCAGGGAACTGCTTGAAAGAGTCCAGAACAGAGCCACAAAAGTGATGAAGGGAGTGGAACATCTTCCTTATGAGGAGAGGCTGAGGGAGTTGAGGGCTCTTTAGCTTGCAGAGGAGGAGCCTGAGAGGTGACCTCATTGCTGTTGCTAAAGATGTGCAGGGGGAGTGCCCAGAGGCTGGAGCCAGGCTCTGCTGGGTGATGCCCAATGCCAGCACAAGGGGCAGTGGTGGAAGTTGAGGTATAGGAAGTTCCATGGAAACAGGAGGAAGAATTTTTTCCCTGTGAGGGCAATAGAACAGTGGACCAGGCTGCCCAGGGGGGTTGTGGAGTCTCCCTGTCTGGAGATATTCAAGCCCTGCCAGGCTGTGTTCCTGTGTGATGTAGTCTAGGTGCTCCTGCTCTGGCAGGGGGGTTGGACTGGATGAGCTCTGGAGGTCCCTTCCAGCCCCTGACGTGCTGTGATTCTGTAATCACTCTCATCCTGCAACAGACCTATGGGGCGGAAAGCCAAGGAAAGGCCAAGCCACAGCCTTAGACCAGAGCCTTAGACCAGAGCTGGAGCAGTGCTAGATTCAATGTTGCACCCTTACCCTGTTGCTGCTCTGTGTGAACACCCTTTGGACTAAACATTTTTGGCTTACTAGAGTGGTCAGAGGAGGGGACAGGAACTGTATGCAGCCAACAACTTTATTTTCTGTAGAGACTGTGCCAGGGATGAAGAGTGCCAGCAGCACCAATACCTGTGTGCTTGCTTCTGCCTCCAGAGAGTGTCTGCAACAACTCCCACAGCTGTGCTATGGAAAGCAGCAGGAGTCTGAGAGTGGAGCAAACCAGGATGAACTTGCATGGAATTTCCCACAGCTTTGCTGATTTTTTCCCAAGGATCATGGGACATGGTCCCTGCATGGGCAAATAAAGCCAAGAGAGGGATGGTTCATATGCTGCCTGTGGGGTCTGTGCCATGGATAACTTGCCCTGACTTTTTTTCTCTTCTGTTTATTCATGTGTGGCTGAGAGGGGATAATTAAAGTCTCTGAAATAATGAGTTTAGAGTGATATTGGATTGTCTAAATTAGGATTTTTTGAGGGTGAATGGAAAGCTCCAAAGGGGAAGAAGAGCCAGTGGAGGGAAATGTCTGGGAAAGAGACAATATAAGGCACAATTACTAAGTAAGAGTGCAAGTGTTGTGGTACACTCTAGATGGCATTAAACCATCCCCCTCTTCCCCTCATCCCAACAATACCTCTTTTCACAAATTAAAGCTGGAACAGTGTTTTGAAGGAGCTGCTGAAGACTCAAGGGAAATATTGGAAAACAATCTCATTAGAAACAATTCTGTTGGCATAAAATATCACAGAACGTTAGAGGTGGGAAGGGACCTCCAGAGATCATCAGGTCCAAGCCCCCTGCCAGAGCAGGATCACCCAGGGGAGTCCCCACAGGAATGCATCCAGGTGGGGTTGGAAAGTCTCCAGAGAAGGAGACTCCACAACCTCTCTGGGCAGCCTGTTCCAGGGCTCTGTCACCCTCATTGTAAAGAAGTTTCTCCTCATGTTGAGCTGAAACCTTCTCTGTTCAAGTTTGTCTCCATTGTTCCTTGGCTTATTCCTGTGCACCACCCAAAAGAGCCTGGCCCCCTCCCCTTGACACCCACCCCTCAGCTCTTGAGAGACATTGATCAGATCCCCTCTCAGCCTTCTCTTCTCCAGACTAAACAGCCCCAGGGCTCTCAGTCACTCTTCACAGGGGAGATGCTCAAGTCCCCTAAGCATCCTTGTTAAGTTTTTTTTTTTTCTCACTCCATTTCCTTAAAAATAGGATCAATGATACTGCTTCTAAAAAAATAATTATTTGCTGTGTAATTTCCAGTCCTCAGCTAATTCAGACATAGCTACTTGGGAAGTCATCACAGTTTCCATAACCACCCTGGGCTAGTGATTACATGATGTGATGTGCCAAACCTTTAGCTGCAGCCAGTACTTCATTAATACAGAAGGAAAAGCTGGGTAGCAAAGGTATATGCTTTAAATTCCTGTACAGCATCCATGCCAGTCTTTATCCAAGCAGAATAGGTTTTAAAATCTATTTTAAAGTGAGTGTTTTTGAATGCTGTCCCTGGGAGATCACAGAATTGGCAGGGTTGGAAGGGACCTCAAGGATTATCCAGTCCCAACCCCCCTGCCATGGGCAGGGACACCTCACACTCCAGCAGGTTGCTCACAGTCACATCCAGCCTGGCTGCAAAAACCTCCAGGGATGAGGCTTCCACCACCTCCCTGGGCAACCTGTGCCAGTGTCTCACCACCCTCATGGGGAAGAACTTCTTCCTAACATCCAATCTGAATCTACCCACTTCTAGTTTTGCTCCATTCCCCCCTGTCCTATCACTCTCTGACACCCTCAAAAGTCCCTCCCCAGCTTTCTTGTAGCCCCTTCGGATACTGGAAGGCCACAAGAAGGTCTCCTGGGAGCCTTCTCTTCTCCAGACTGAACAGCCCCAACTCTCTCAGTCTGTCTCCAGAGCAGAGCAGCTCCAGCCCTCTGCTCATCCTCGTGGCCCTTCTCTGGACACCTTCCAGCACCTCCAGATTCTTCTTGTAACAGAGGCTCCAGAACTGGATGCAATACTCCAGATGGGGTCTGTGGATGTAGCTCTGAGCAACCTGAGGTCCTTTCCAACCCTGACAATTCCATGATTCTATGATTCCCTCACCCCAGAATTCCAAACTGAGGTTGCTACACACACAGAGCTGACAGTGCCAGCAGAGATGTTCACAGTAGCCCAAGGGCTGTCCAGCTAGCACTTGAGTCTGCAATTCCACCCAAAGTGCTTCCAACTGGAACATAACAGCACCAGATGGGGAATGGAGCAGAGAACTGGAGAGGGAAAGAAAGAAAAAAAAAATCCCAAACTCTTATTTAAAAGCACAAAAATTAGTGCTCAGGAGCTGATGATTAACTTCACTGCCAGAGCAAGGGCAGCTGATCTGTCTCTCTTGCATCCAAGCAGTTCATTTCAGCAGAGGCACACACAGGCAAGACAAAAAGCTTTATAAAGCACAGCAAACGTGGGATGAATGAACAGGAAAAGGCTCCTTGAGTTTTGGCTGTGGGTACACACAGAACATCCTTATGGGAAAGTAAAGCAACTCAACCTAGCACTTTGCAAATGTGATTACATGAAAATTACAAGCATCAGAGCAGTAAACCTTGCACCTCTGGCTTTGCACCAATAAAGGGAGGAACTGACTGCTCAGGAAGCTTGAATGTAGTTGAGAGAGGGCAAGAGAGTCAGGCATTTTAAACCTAAGATCCTGGAGAAGGGCACCTGCAATCTGAGATGACAAATACAGAATAAAAGTGGAACAAAATTCAACAAGGGCAAGGGAAGTGTCTTGTACCTGGGAAAGAACCATCCCAGGAATCAGCACAGGTTGGGGACTGAGCTGTTGGAGAGCAGTGAAGGGGAAAAGGCCCTGGGGGTCCTGGTGGATGGGAGGCTGACCATGAGCCAGCAATGTGCTCTGGTGGCCAAGAAGGCCAAGGGCATCCTGGGTGGATTAGAAGGACTATGGTTAGTAGGTTGAGAGAGGTTCTCCTCCCTCTTTACTCTGTCCTGCTGAGGCCACATCTGGAGCATTGTGTCCAGTTCTGGGCCCCTCAGGTCAGGAAGGACCACAGAGAACTGCTTGAAAGAGTCCAGCACAGAGCCACAAAAATGATTCAGGCAGTGGAACATCTTCCTTCTGAGGAGAGCCTGAGGGAGCTGAGGGCTCTGTAGCTTGGAGAGGAGGAGCCTGAGAGGTGACCTCATTGCTGGTGCTAAAGATGTGCAGGGGGAGTGCCCAGAGGCTGGAGCCAGGCTCTGCTGGGTGATGCCCAATGCCAGCACAAGGGGCAGTGGTGGAAGTTGAGGCATAGGAAGTTCAATGGAAACAGGAGGAAGAATTATTTCCCTGTGAGGGTGACAGAACACTGGAAGAGGCTGCCCAGGAGGTTTGTGGAGTCTCCCTCTGTTGAGCTATTCAAGAGCTGCCTGGATGTGTTCCTGTGGGATCTGCTCTAGGTGCTCCTGCTCTGGCAGGGGGGTTGGACTGGATGAGCTTTGAAGGTCCCTTCCAGCCCCTGGCATTCTGTGATTCTGTGAAGATATTATTATTAAGAGGTCTAGAACTGAAGAATTCAATTAAACTAAATGCAGTTGATGTAAGTCAAGGGGCAGTGGTGGAAGTTGAGGCATAGGAAGTTCCATGGAAACAGGAGGGAAAATTTTTCCCTGTGAGGATGACAGAACAGTGGAAGAGGCTGCCCAGGGGGGTTGTGGAGTCTCCCTGTCTGGAGATATTCAAGCCCTGCCTGGATGTGTTCCTGTGTGATCTGGTCCGGCTGATCCTGCTCTGGCAGGGGGTTTGGACTGGATGCTGTCTTGAGGTCTCTTCCAGCCCCTGACATTCTGTGATGCTGCGAAAGGCATATTGCAACAGGTCACATTTGTACAGAACAGCAGCTAAGATGAGGGAGGCATTACCATCAAAGGGTGGAAGGGTATGAACTGGGGCTGCCGATCCAGGCAGACTCTGGGGTAGAAGAATTCAGAGCAAAACCAAAATCAGGCATCAAATTCCATCAGAGTGCTGAGGTTGAATTTATGTACTGTCTTTTGATGACATAGACAAAGCAATTAATTCCATTTATATTTAGTCAGTTGGTGGCAGTGAAAAATATAGGACAGTAATACACAGAAGATTAGAGAGATTCAAAATCCTGTCCTCAAATGAACTTGGGAGAAGGGAGGGGGCAATAAATGACAGACAGAAGAGTGGAGAGAGAAGCAGAAGCATGTAATATACAAAAGCCCCAACAACCCAAGGCTAAAGACCAGTCCATGTGGGGTGTTTTAGTAGAAATGAAGAGCAGCTGGGTACATAATGATGTATAGCAATGGAATGTTAGACCTTGAAGTTGTTCAGAGCTCAGCTGGTTAGGCCATGCACAGAGAAGGATATCAGCACTTGGGGAGGGGGCAGAGCTGCCCTGCCTGTCTCACAGGCACATGCTGCTGAGTGGAGGCCACAGCTCAAAAATCAGGCTGAAAAAGCAAGCACATGAGGAGCAGCAGGGGGCAAAGGCGAGGGACTGGAAGGGCAGACACCTGTGGGCAGCCTGAGACTGTGTCCCCTCCTTCTGTCCCTGTTGCCTGGGAGAAGAGCCCAACCCCCACCTGGCTACAACCTCCCTTCAGGGAGTTGTAGACAGCAATGAGGTCTGCCCTGAGCCTCCTCTTCTCCAGGCTAAACACCCCCAGCTCCCTCAGCCTCTCCTCACAGGGCTGTGCTCCAGACCCCTCCCCAGCTTTGTTGCCCTTCTCTGGACACATTCAACCAATCTTCAGGCTTTTCATTTTTTTTTTAATTATTTATTTATTCTCTGTGTGTGTGGAGGGGGATACTGAAAAACAGGTTTTCACTCAGCTGTCATTTATGAAAAACAGATAGAAGTTAACTGAAGTCAGTTGAAACTGCTGATAAATTTAGCCTGTGTTGTAACTTCTCATGCCAAGATGGAGATCAGAAGATTCAGAGGGGATCTAATAAATGTTTATCAATATCTGAGGGCTGGGGGTCAAGAGGGAGGGGACAGGCTCTGCTCACTTGCACCCTGGGATAGGACAAAGGGCAGTGGATAGAAACTGCAGCACAGGAGGTTCCTCCTCAACATGAGGAGGAATTTCTTCCCTGGGAGGGTCCCAGAGCACTGGAACAGGCTGCCCAGAGAGGTTGTGGAGTCTCCTTCTCTGGAGACTTTCCAGACCCATCTGGATGTGTTCCTGTGTGACCTGCCCTACATTCTGTGGTCCTGCTCTGGCAGGGGGTTGGACTTGGGGATCTCTGGAGGTCCCTTCCAACCCCTAACATCTTGTGAGCCTGTGAAAAGGTGAAGTCTAATTCCTCTCCCTCACACTTTTCTCCAGGTGTATCAGCAGTTTCAACTGACTTCAGTTAACTTCTATCTGTTTTTCATAAATGACAGCTGAGTGAAAACCTGTTTTTCAGTATCCCCCTCCACACACACAGAGAATAAATAAATAATTAAAAAAAAATGAAAAGCCTGAAGATTGGTTGAATGTGTCCAGAGAAGGGCAACAAAGCTGGGGAGGGTCTGGAGCACAGCCCTGTGAGGAGAGGCTGAGGGAGCTGGGGGTGTTTAGCCTGGAGAAGAGGAGGCTCAGGGCAGACCTCATTGCTGTCTACAACTCCCTGAAGGGATGTTGTAGCCAGGTGGGGGTTGGGCTCTTCTCCCAGGCAACAGGGACAGAAGGAGGGGACACAGTCTCAGGCTGCAGCAGGGAGGTTTGGGCTGGATGTGAGGAAGAAATTCTTCCCAGACAGAGATTTGCCATTGGGATGTGCTGCCCAGGGAGGTGGTGGAGTCACCATCCCTGGAAGTGTTTAAAAACAGCCTGGATGAGGCACTTAGTGCCATGGGTTAGCTGATTAGATGGCGTTGGGTGATAGGTTGGACTTGATGATCTTGGAGGCCTTTTCCAACCTGGCGAATTCTGTGATTCTGTTAGATTTGTGACTCAGGTACTTGCAGAGGAAGGGCTGAAAGGCCCTTCCACATAAGGAGAAACAGTCAGCTGAGAGTTCAGCAAACTTCTCAGACAGGAGTAACACAGAGATTATGCTCACTGAAGAGTCATGTAAATGCTCAAGTCCTTGGTACAACAATTTCCCTTGCTGGTTTACCCCAGACAAGTTCCAGCTTAGACCAGGAGGGAGGTAGGGATATGTATGTACTGAAGGCAGACCAAAGAACAAGAGTCCAAGGCCAAGGGCATCTGCAGGAAGAACAGAATCACAGAATCACAGAATCAAAAAGGTTGGAAAAGACCTCAAGGATCATCAAAGTCCAACCTGCCACCCAAGACCTCATGACCACTAAACCATGGCACCAAGTGCCACATCCAATCCCCTCTTGAACACCTCCAGGGATGGTGACTCCACCACCTCCCTGGGCAGCACATTCCAATGGCCAGTCTCTCTTCCTGGGAAGAATTTCTTCCTCACATTCAGACCAAACCTCCCCTGGCACAGCTTGAGACTGTGTCCTCTTGTCCTGCTGCTGGTTGCCTGGGAGAAGAGACCAACCCCCACCTGGCTACAACCTCCCTTCAGGTAGTTGTAGAGAGCAATGAGGTCTCCCCTGAGCCTCCTCTTCTCCAGGCTAACACTCTGGTGCTGAGAACATTAGTCCCACTCTAAGACAAGAGGACAGACAACTCCATGAGATGAAAGATGGAAGCATTTCTGATCCAACAATCAAGAGCCCCATTGTACCCAAGTCCTTCTTCAAATTGCCCCTGGCATTTAATGGCACTAATGGCTAATGGGCTGTTCTCCACTCTAGCTCTAAAGGCTGCCAAATGTGACACAGCCTCTCAGAAACCCAAAGCTAAGGGAGAGCTTGCAGCCTGGATACCTACTGCAGATTTATACAGCAGACATCCAATTTGGTATAAAAGAGCAATCTGATCCTGTGCTTCACTGACAAACCAGATTAAATTCAGGCAGTGATCATATTTCTGTGTGCTACTGCACTACATCACAGAATCATACAATTGTTAGGCTTGGAAGGCACCTCAAGGATCAACTAGTTCCCCCCATGGACAGGGCACCTCACACTACATCAAGTTGCTCAGCTTTCTGTTCTGAAAGCTATTCTGAAATCCAGTGGGTTTAGTATCTGTTATGACACAGAAAGAAAACAGTCTGCAAAGTAAGAAGAAAATAGAGATATGGATGCACAGAATTATGGAATTGTCAGGGCTGGAAGGGATCTCAAGGATCAGCCAGTCCCAACCCCCCTGCCATGGGCAGGGACACCTCACACTACAGCAGGTTGCTCACAGCCACATCCAGCCTGGCTGCAAAAACCTCCAGGGATGAGGCTTCCACCACCTCCCTGGGCAACCTGTGCCAGTCTCTCACCACCCTCATGGGGAAGAACTTCTTCCTAACATCCAATCTGAATCTCCCCATTTCTAGTTTTGCTCCATTCCCCCCACTCCTATCACTCCCTGACACCTCCCCAGCTTTCTTGTAGCCCCCTTCAGATCCTGCAAGGCCACAAGAAGGTCTCCTGGAAGCCTTCTCTTCTCCAGACTGAATAGCCCCAACTCTCTCAGTCTGTCTCCAGAGCAGAGCAGCTCCAGGACCACCCTCATGGTCCTTCTCCTTGAGGCTGCTCTCCAGCAGATCCCCTCCCAACCTGTCCTGCTGCAGTTTATTCTTCCTGCCCAGGTGCAGGACTCTGCACTCATCCTTGTTGAACCTCATTAGGTTCCTCTCTGCCCAGCTCTCAGCCTGTCCAAGTCTCACTGAACAGCCTCACAGCCTTCAGGAGTCTCAGCCAAGCCTCCCAGTTTGGTATCCTCAGCAAACTTGCTGAGCAGACTCTGTCTGTCTGTCTGTGCCCTCAGCAATGTTATTGGTGAAGATGTTGAACAGGACAGGACCCAGCACTGATCCTTGGGGCACTCCACTGGTTACAGCTCTCCAGCTGGACCTGGCACCACCGACCACCACTCTTTGGACTCTATTGTTCTTAATCCATCTGACTGTCTGCTCTTCTATCCTACACCTCCTGAGCTTGCTCACAAGGATGTTACAGTGTCAAAAGCCTTACTAAGCTCAAGGTGGACTACACCCATTGGTCTGCCTGCATCTACCCAGTCTGTTATATCATAGAAGTCTAGCAGATGAGTCAAGCCTGATTTCCCCTTGGTAAATCCATGCTGACTGCTCCTGGTCATCTTCTTCTCTTCCAAGTGCCTAGAGATGACCTCCAGAATGAGCCACTCCCTCATTTTTCCAGGGATGGAGGTGAGGATCACTTCTCTGTAGTTTCCTGGAACCTCTTTCTTGCCTTCTTTGAAGCCTGGAGTGACCTTGGCTTTGCTCCACTCCTCAGCACCTCTCCTGTCTACTAGGATTTTGCAAAACTGATGGAGATTGGTAGATCTCCAACAACATCAGGCAGCTCTCTCAGCACCCTTGGGTGAATCTCATCAGGGCCCATGGACTGTGAATATTCAGTTTATGTAACTGAGCCCTAACCCAGTTTTCATTGAGTGGAAGGTCCTCCCTCCTCCAGGCTTCTTCTCCTTCATCCAGGGTCTGGACTTGATAGGGAGTTCAGGCTTAGGAGTAAAGACTGAAGCAAAGAAGGCATTCAGCAACTCTGCCTTCTCTGCCTCCTCAGCTCTCAGGGCTGCCTCCTCATCAGCACTGGGCCCACACCTTCCCTATTCTTCCTTTCCTTACTGAGAGATCTGAAGAAGCTCTTCTTGTTCTCTTTTACTTTCTTTTCCAGTTTGAGTTCCAAGAGGGCTTTGGCCTTCCTTGTTGCCTTCCTACATGCCCTAGCAACTACTCTATAGTTCTCCCATGTGATAAGTCCCTTCTTCCATGAACTATATTCATCTTTCCTCCATAAGATTTCCTTCAGAGGCTCCTTGCTCATCCATGCAGGTCACCTGGCACATCTACCCCATGTTTTACTCAAGGGAACAAACCTAGCTTGGGCTTGGAGGAAGTGGAATCAATAGATTGAAACCATAGTAAAGGAAAGCTGGATGACAGCCCTTGCAACCCAAGGCAGTAGCTGTTGGTTATAATAGAGAATAAAAATCAAAACCAAACCCAAGTTTGAAAAGCAGTGCTGGCCATGGTCAGAATAGGTTTGCAAAGCATTTGGAGTTGTAGATGGGTCCATAGGGACATGAGGAAAAATTATTTCCCTGTGAGGGTGATGGAACACTGGAACAGGCTGGCTCAGGGGGTTGTGGAGTCTCCCTCTCTGGAGCTATTCAAGAGCTGCCTGGATGTGTTCCTGTGGGATCTGCTCTAGGTGCTCCTGCTCTGGCAGGGGGGTTGGACTGGGTGAGCTTTGGAGGTCCCTTCCAGCCCCTGTGATGCTGTGATTCTGTGATCCATTTTCAAAGGCCCCTCACTCCTTTTAAACATCACTGGCAAGAACATGAGACAATCAATCCCCCTGGAAACTGCTAGCAAACATTTTCCTGCCCCAGTCAGTTATATTGAGTCTGTGGATTTCAGAAAGACCAAACAACAACATTTTTTTTTTCTGGTGTCAGTAATGAAGATTACAAATGTTAAAAGGAATGACCTGAGGAGAAGAGAGGTTTTAATTTAAAAAAGGCCAGATTTAGCAAACCATAAACCTGCCTTTCTGATAGGCTCAGGAGAGAGCCAAGGAACACCTCCAAGTCAGCTTGCCATTAGCACAAAGGAAAACAATTGCAGGGCTTAGGCAGGATTTAGCTTTAACAAATGCTTGTGGCAAAGTCATGTCACTGCACACTGCTGCTCTGTGTTTGGAAGGAAATGAACTTCCAACTCCATGTTAACCTTTTAGAGACCCTGCTTGCTGAAGGAACTTAATCCTTTGGATTTTAGGATGCTACCAGTAAAGGCCACTTCTAGATTGGGTGAGTTTGACAGCCATGACCTGAAGGACACTTTATTAAAAGGAAAAAAAAACAAACCAAACCAAACCATGGCAAATCTGTTTCCTTCCATGATGGGCAGCATATATTTCAGAAATGTGAAAAGTTGAGGGTGTTGAATGAAACAGGTAACAAAAACAAAATGAAGGGAGAGATCCTGAGGTTTTTATTTATTTATTTATCCATCTATCTATCTATCTATCTCTTTATTTATTTATTTTTATTCATTTCCCATAACACAGGTGTGATCTGCTCTAGGAGATCCTGCTCTGGCAGGGGGGTTGGACTGGATGAGCTTTGGAGGTCCCTTTCAGCCCCTAACATTCTGTGATTCTGTGGTTATTCCTCTGTGCTAAAATTAATCCAACAGTAAGTTTTAAAGGCATTTGCCAGTATAGCCAGTATCACACTGGACAGGAGCAGGCAGGGTGAGCTTGCAACACTGAAGGCAAATCACAGCCTGGGCTGCATCCAAAGCAGCATTGCCAGAGAGCCAGAGAGGTGATTCTGCCACTTTGCTCTGCTCTGCTGAGACCTCACCTGGAGTACTGTGTGCAGCTCTGGAGCCCTCAATATAGGAAGGACATGGAGCTGATGGAGAGAGTCCAGAGGAGGGCCATGAGAATGATCAGGGGGTTGGAAAACCTCTGCTGTGAAGACAGGCTGAGGGAGCTGGGGGTGTTCAGCTTGGAGAAAGCTCTGGGGAGACCTAATAATGAACTAATAATGCAACTATTGACTCACATTTGGCATTTACAGATCTCCATAACCTGATTCATACAGATTTTGCAGTCCTGGAGCAACACTGAAGAATGTGTCCAGCTCTGGAGCTCTCAATAGAGGAAGGACATGGACCTGATGGAGAGGGTCCAGAGGAGGGCCACAAAAATGATCAGGGGGTTGGAGCAGCTCTGCTATGAGGACAGGCTGAGGGAGCTGGGGGTGTTCAGCCTGGAGAAGAGGAGGCTCCAGGGAGACCTAAGAGCAGCCTGCTAACCTGAAGAGGGCTACAGGAAGACTGGAGAGAGTTTGCAAATGCCTGCAGGGACAGGACGAGGGACAATGGCTTCAAACTAGAGCAGGGCAGATTGAGATTGGATGTGAGGAACAAGTTCTTTACTCAGAGGGTGGTGGAACATTGGCACAGGTTGCCCAGGGAGGTGGTTGAGGCTCCTTCCCTGGAGATATTCAAGGTGAGTCTGGGCAGCCTGATCTAGTTGGGGATGTCCCTGCTGAGTGTGGGGATGTTGGACTGGATGAGCTTTGGAGGTCCCTTCTGGCCCAGACGATTCTATGATTCTATAGCAAAACCTTTACTGTGCTAAAGAAAAGTGTTTTCCATGTTGTTTGTTGGTGTGCTCAAGCAAGACCATTCAGCTGGCTAAGGGGAAACAACTCCTAGCCTTACTGTATAGTCAGAGGAAAGCAGTGATTTAGAGAGCAGTGAAAAGCAGGGATTTCTGGGGGACCACATTTTCTGCTCTTCATTAGTCTTAGTGCAACAACTGTCTTTGTGGGTCTCTGCAGGACTCTTTCCCTGCTGCATCCCAGGAGCTGAGAGGAGCCCTCTGGAAGTCAGAGGAAATCTGCTGTCGCTACCGTATTAGGAATCAAACTGAGTAGCAAAAGCCCCTGGCTGAAGGGAGATAAATCAACAGGGAAGCCATTTGCCTTCAGCCAAATGAGTAAAGCAAGGTGGCTGAGGAAACAATATAAATAAGCATTCAAAAGCAAATCCTCAGCAGGAGGACTGACTGCTTATCTGTTTTCACTTTTATAGTGCTTCCTCTATACAAGTGTAGCTCAGAAATGTGCAGATTAAAGCAGACACTGTCCTTACATGTGTGGGTTTTTTTTTTGTTGCTGTGTAGTGAAATATTCCTAAGATACACATCAGTCAGCAGCTTCAAGTGCTTTTAACACATTCTTTTTGGCTAGGAATTCATCATCCTACTGCAGAGGAGTCTGTGTAAACTGCTCTCACCCTACAGAGAGAAATTTCAGTTCACAGGCAGGCTGGCCCTTCTACAAGAGTTCCCCTAATCACAGGTGTAGTCACTCTTCCACTGCCCACCAGCCTTGTGGTCCATGGGAAACCTCATCTCAAGTGCAGGCTTTGCTAATGACTCAGCTCTTTGTGTGTGGCTGGAGAGCACAGGACTTGCCATCACACTTCCCAGGTATGTGCATGGCTGCATTTTGAGCAATCCTTATTAGAGAGGGTCTGTGAGATGACTAATCCATGATACCATTGGTGAAAGGATGCAATTCCAAACAGATGTGATGGAAATCTATAGATTTTGTAGCTGCTGTGCATGAATGAGGGCCAGATCTGCAAGGCACATCAGCCTGCAGAACCTGGCAAAGTCTTACTCCTATCACATGGCATGTGGGAGTCCAAACTCAGCACAGCAAACTGTCCTCTTACAGCTCCCTGGCTCTGCTCTCAGCACTGCAGATGCTGTAAGATGGGGGATGCTCACAAGATGCTGATGTGCTCCAGATGCCATCCCAACAGAGAAGAAGGAGGTTTGGTGCCTGATAAGCACACATATGGTAATGTGCCATCACTCCTCCAGCTCCTTAGCAGCCCACAGCACAGCCATTGCACCTCCTTTCCCATCACACAAGCAGGCACTCCACTGCATGGCAGCCTGCTTAGCAAAATTGAGGTATAGGTAAGGTCTGGGTTTCTGTTCTGAAAGCTATTCTGAAATCCAGATGGGTGTAGCATCTGTTACCACACAGAAAGAAAACAGTCTGCAGAGTAAGAAGAAAATAAATATGGATGCATAGAATCATGGAATTGTCAGGGTTGGAAGGGACCTCGAGGATCAGGCAGTTCCAACTCCCCTGGAATGGGCAGGGACACCTCACACTACAGCAGGTTGCTCACAGCCACATCCAGCCTGGCTGCAAAAACCTCCAGGGATGAGGCTTCCACCACTTCCCTGGGCAACCTGTGCCAGTGTCTCACCACCCTCATGGGGAAGAACTTAGAATCATTAGAATCAGTCAGGGTTGGAAGGGACCTCAAGGATCATCCAGTTCCAACCCCGCTGCCATGGCCAGGGACACCTCACACTACAGCAGCCTGGCCAGAGCCTCATCCAGCCTGGCCTTAAACACCTCCAGGCATGGGGCCTCAACCACCTCCCTGGACAACCCATTCCAGGCTCTCACCACTCTCATGGGGAAGAACTTCTTCCTCACGTCCAGCCTGAATCTCCCCACTTCCAGCTTTACTCCATTCCCCCCAGTCCTATCACTCCCTGATACCCTAAAAAGTCCCTCCCCAGCTTTCTTGTAGCCCCCTTCAGATACTGCAAGGCCACAAGAAGGTCTCGTGGGAGCCTTCTCTTCTCCAGACTGAACAGCCCCAACTCTCTCAGTCTGTCTCCAGAGCAGACCAGCTCCAGCCCTCTGCTCATCCTGGTGGCCCTTCTCTGGACACCTTCCAGCATGTCCAGATCTCTCTTGTAATAGAAGCTCCAGAACTGGACACAGTACTCAAGGTGAACTCGATTAACTTTTACTGAAATCAGGCAGAATATAAACTCTGAGTCCTCCTGGCACAACTTTAGGTATTTGGATTAGCTTTTCATGAAACAAAGGCTTAAAGTGCCTTTAAAGCTTTGAAGTGAGCTCTGAAATGTGCCTAGAACACATTGCACACCGCACTGCAGAATCTCAGATTTATTCTCCATAGTATCCCTCTCATCCTAACCATAGCAAATTCCAGACAGAGCAAAACCCACAGGGGCTTTTCAAAGGCTTTGTAATCCCCCGCCCCCCCCCCCCTCCCCCCACTTCTACTCCCCGTGGAATTATCAGTGTCTTTGTTTCATAAACTTTTGAACTTGCCATGAACACGACTCGGTATTTTAAGATATTGTTCTTCACTCAACCCCAGACTGGGAAAATAGAAAAAAAATGGGAAAAAAAAAGACTTGAGATTTATTTTTTAAAAAATACTCCATAGACTCCAACTTGATATGTTTTACTTTTTGTAAGGAAAGAGGGGACTCTGCCAACCATTTCTAAAGGATTGAAAGGCGTCTCAGATACCTCCATGCAGTTTGCAATGCAGCCAGAGATCACAAAAGTCTGAGGAGAAAACCTTTTATCATTTGCACTTATTGACTGGGCCAGAATACAGTATCAGGTACCTAGAAGCTTTTAAGTGCAGCTTCTTGGCTTTGAAAAAGCAGTCAAGGAAATGTTTTACTAATATCTGAAGGCTGGGGGTCAAGAGGGAGGGGACAGCCTCTGCTCATTTGCACCCTGGCATAGGACAAGGGGCAAAGGATAGAAACTCCAGCACAGGAGGTTCCACCTCAACATGAGGAGGAACTTCTTCACTGTGAGTCTCACAGAGCACTGGAACAGGCTGCCCAGAGAGGTTGTGGAGTCTCCTTCTCTGGGGAATTTCAAGCCCCATCTGGATGCATTCCTGTGTGACCTGTGCTGGATTCTCTGGTCCTGCTCTGGCAGGGAGGTTGGACTCAATGATCTCTGGAGGTCTCTTCCAACCCCTAACATCCTGTGATTCTGTGATCCTGTGAAAGCACAGAATCCACAGCTTCAAATCAGGAATCATTTATTCATTACTACTTCAAATGTACTTCAAATATTCCAGCATGAGGTGTCCCTGCCCATGGCAGGGGGGTTGGAACTAGATGATCCTTGTGGTCCCTTCCAACCCTGACTGATTCTATGATTCTATGATTCTATGTATTTTTAAGCCAAGAGCAAAAATCTGGGAGCCCAGGTTTGGCAGTATCACTACTGTGCTCTATTTACCACCAGCATGCTCTAAAACTGAGCCACCTGTGCCTCTTTTTTTCTTATGTCTTCTCTGTCTTAGTCCCAATTTCAACCTTTGTCAACATGGAGTAATAACAGCTTTAAAAGCATCAGTGGGAAGGCTTTTAACTTGCAGTTTTGCCTGATATTTCTCCCAGGGAATGTTCAGGACCGAATGATATCAGAAGCAGTCAAAATAAAGTCTTTGGGGAAAGTCTTGTTGGTGTCCTCAGAGCAAAGATGGTGACACCACCAACATGCTATATCAAGTAGAACATCAAAACAGACATGGAAACCCAAGCAGAATGGTACTGGGGCACACCCTGTTGGGTCCCCATGCACTGCCTCCACTGCACAACATCCACACAGGTGTGGTCATCATTTTGGTAAATGTTTTTCTACCTGCTGTAGTCTATTCTACATTGTTTCTACTGTCTGGATAATGACATTTCCTACAGCACTCTTCTAGCCTTAGAGTGTGACAGAAAGCTCCTTTCTCAAGTATTATTTAGGCTTTTCTCCTGGGGAGAAAATAAAGCAATTCAGCAGAGTCATCAGACAAAAGTAGGGTTTTGAAGTGCTGGACACAAAAAACCTTCCCTGCAGTTTCCACAGCAAAATAGCTGTGCCATGTTGTTTGCAGACCCGGCCTGCTTATGTTCCTTTGGTTTTGTCAAAAATCAAACCCTGAGCTCTGGCAGGTGGGAAAGGAGGATGGAAAGTGATAGAAATGGACACAAGATTGACTTATGGTACATGACCAGTGGTGGATGAGAAGCTTAACATGAGCTGTCAGTGTGCACTTGCAGCCCAGAGAGCCAAGCAGAGCCTGGGCTGCAGCAAGAGAAGTGTGGCCAGCAGGGCCAGGGAGGGGATTCTCCCCCTCTGCTCAGCTCTCCACACCTGGAGTACTGTGTCCAGTTCTGGAGCCCCTGTTACAAGAGGGATCTGGACATGCTGGAAGGTGTCCAGAGAAGGGCCACGAGGATGAGCAGAGGGCTGGAGCACCTCTCCTCTGAGGACAGACTGAGGGAGTTGGGGCTGTTCAGTCTGGAGAAGAGAAGGCTCCCAGGAGACCTTCTTGTGGCCTTGCAGTATCTGAAGGGGGCTACAAGAAAGCTGGGGAGGGACTTTTTAGGCTATCAGGGAGTGACAGGACTGGGGGGAATGGAATAAAGCTGGAAGTGGGGAGATTCAGGCTGGACGTGAGGAAGAAGTTCTTCCCCATGAGAGTGGTGAGAGCCTGGAATGGGTTGTCCAGGGAGGTGGTTGAGGCCCCATCCCTGGAGGTTTTTGCAGCCAGGCTGGATGAGGCTCTGGCCAGCCTGCGGTAGTGTGAGGTGTCTCTGGCCATGGCAGGGGGGGTTGGAACTGGATGATCCTTGTGGTCCCTTCCAACCCTGACTGATTCTATGATTCTATGATTCCCCTGGCAGAGAGTCTCACACAGTCATGGAGAAAGCACCTAGGGGGGTGGCAGACACCTGCCAGACTGTGCTGCTATTCAACGAGATCTGGACAGGCTGAAAGCTGGGTGAAGGAGAACCTCATGAAGTTCAATAAGGATAAGTGCAAGGTCCTGCATCTGGGGAGGAATAACAGCAGGCCCCAGGGCAGGTGCTGGAAAGCGGCAAGCTTTCCTGCTGGAAAGCAGCTCCACAGAGAACGACCTTGGAGTGCTGGTGGACAGCAAGTTCTGCATGGGACAGCAATGTGCCCTTGTGGCCAAGAGAGCCAATGGTACCCCGGGGTGCAGCAAGAAAAGTGTGGCCAGCAGGGCTAGGGAAGTTCTTCTCCCCCTCTACTCTGCCCTGCTCAGACCACACCTGCAATCCTGTGTCCAGTTTTGGGCTCCCCAGCTCCAGAGAGACAGAGACCTGCTGGAGAGAGTCCAAGGGAGAGCCAGGAGGATGCTTAGGGGACTTGAGCATCTCCCCTGTGAAGAGTGACTGAGAGCCCTGGGGCTGTTTAGTCTGGAGAAGAGAAGGCTGAGAGGGGATCTGATCAATGTCTCTCAAGAGCTTAGGGGTGGGTGTCAAGGGGAGGGGGCCAGGCTCTTTTGGATGGTGCACAGGAATAAGCCAAGGAACAATGGAGACAAACTTGAACAGAGAAGGTTTCAGCTCAACATGAGGAGAAACTTCTTTACAATGAGGGTGACAGAGCCCTGGAGCAGGCTGCCCAGAGAGGTTGTGGAGTCTCCTTCTCTGGAGACTTCCAAAACCCACCTGGATACATTTCTGTGGGGACTCCCCTGGGTGATCCTCTTTTGGCAGGGGGGTTGGACAGGATGATCTCTGGAGATCCCTTCTAACTTCCAACATTCTGTGATTCTGTGAAAGCAGCACCTGAGTTATGCTCTACCTCTGAATCACTTGGAAAGCATCTGTCCCTCCCTGCTGCTTAGAAAGGGAGATAGGTGGGGAGGAAAAGGCTCTGTCAACAGTTTAACTACTCCCCCCTGTCTTACTGACTAGTCTGGTATCCCTCACCCTGAGTGTGCAGTGCTTGTGGGTCCTCTGGATTTTATCATGCTCCATTACAAACACCAGCTTTCTTGCCCTTGTCTATATGCATTAAAGACCTGTATCATCTTAACCACGTTTCTCTGGCTTTCTCTTTGAGTCCTGGCTATAGAAGGTAACTATCTCATATCTGTTCTTCCCTAGGAAGGAGTAGCTGCCTGCTCCAAATGGAGCTGACCCTTTCTAAATGCCAAGTTTGAAAATCTACCTGACTCTTTCCAGTCACAGGACCTACCAAGCTTTGGTGGGGTCAAGTTTTGAGGAAGTTTAAAGAGTTCTGAGGAACTCAGAGGAGCTTGAAACTAGCCCTTTTTTTCTCATCTGTTGCCTTGATTTCCTAAACTGTTATTTTCCTGCCATAGGAAGAGATCCTATAATGGACATACAAATTTACTTTCCATAGGTAGTGTTTGACAGAGCAGTGAAGGGGAAAAGGCCCTGGGGGTCCTGGTGGATGGAAGGTTGATCATGAGCCAGCAATGTGCTCTGGTGGCCAAGAAGGCCAATGGCATCCTGGGGTGGATTAGAAGGGCTGTGGTGAGTAGGTCAGAGAGGTTCTCCTCCCCCTCTACTCTGCTCTGCTTGAGGCCACATCTGGAGTATTGTGTCCAGTTCTGGGCCCCTCAGGTCAGGAAGGGCCTCAGGGAACTGCTTGAGAGAGTCCAGCACAGAGCCACAAAGATGATTCAGGGAGTGGAACATCTTCCTTATGAGGAGAGCCTGAGAGAGCTGAGGGCTCTGTAGCTTGGAGAGGAGGAGCCTGAGAGGTGACCTCATTGCTGTTGCTAAAGATGTGCAGGGGGAGTGCCCAGAGGCTGGAGCCAGGCTCTGCTGGGTGATGCCCAATGCCAGCACAAGGGGCAAGTGGTGGAAGCTGAGGCATAGGAAGTTCCATGGAAACAGGAGGAAGAATTTTATCTCTGTAAGGGTGACAGAACACTGGAAGAGGCTGCCCAGGGGGGTTGTGGAGTCTCCCTGTCTGCAGATATTCAAGAGCTGCCTGGATGTGTTCCTTTGTGACCTGCTCTAGGTGTTCCTGCTCTGGCAGGGGGGTTGGACTGGATGAGCTTTGGAGGTCCCTTCCAGCCCCTGACATTCTGTGATTCTGTGATTCTGTAATCTTCTTGAAAAAGTAACTCTGTGTTTTGCACAACCAGGGCATTCCATACTGGATTCAGTGGCAATCAAAAATGCTGCATACCAAACCTTAGATAAACTAAGGAACATGATTTGGATGCAGTCCTGTTGCAGACTGCTGAGTTTTGGCATGGCAAACACCTGGGCAGTGCAGAAGAGGTGAGCCAGTGGGATTCTTGTTTGAGTAACAGCTCTGTGTAACACACATACAGGCAGGCACAGTTATAGCATTTATGGCCAGGGAAACAAATCCTCTCCTACTGCTCAACAGACAAAGATCAGTGAAAATTATCTGGCTCTCCCCTGCAAAAGCAGCAGAAGGTTCACATTGTGTAACACATCCAGATGATAGCAGGCATCCTGTTAGGTCCCAACTCCAGGCTCTGTTCTCATGCCACAAAAAACAATCCTGCTGCCCATGTTGCAACCACTGGATGTGTGTGGAGTGCAGGACTCCTTAGCTGAGCAATTCCTTAGCTGCCTAGAGCAAAACAATCACATCTTGTGGGTGCCCAGAACAACATCCTCATGTTGGCACCCTGGGATTGGAACATACTGCAGAAGCCACCTCCTTGCCATGCTGGCAACTGTCATTGGGAAAAGATTGGAGCTTATAGATGTGGTTGGGTTTCACTGGTTAAGGGATACAAAGAGTATAAAACACAATATACAAAGAGTATAAAACACAATAGTCTCTTAGTTAGGGTCTTTGGTAAGGGCTGCCAGGAACTTCTGCTTCTGTCAGTGAGCTACTTCTGGCTGGGGCTTTGGTGCAGGGATGCTGCTAGGGATCTGCTCCGGACTTCTGTTAGCTGCTTCCTCTGTTCAGGGCTTCCAGGACTTCTGCTTTAAGTGGTACTCTGAGACTCTGCAATGTTGGGGATTCTACAATGCAGCAATAAAAGACTTGTGGGAGCACTTCTGAGATTCTCTGCTCTCTGCATTTCTGGAATCTTATTGCTACACAGCAGCAGGGTTCCTGCCTTCATTCTGCACCCAACGGGCCCTGAACCAGGGGAAAACCAACAGTCCAAACCTGCTCTGAAGCAACCCTGCTGAGAAAACAGTGAGAAATTGATTCCAACAAAGCAAAGACACTTCAGACAACATCAGCTAATTTAAACCTGTGCACAGCTTCCTGCTACAACAAATGGGCACATGGTGGCCATCGCTGGCCAGATGCTATCTGTCCAGATAAGCAGAGAATCAGGCCAATAATGTCCTACCAGAAAAAACTGTGTAACTGTGTAACTGCTTTTCTGTAAAGGTTACCTTTGTTTTCTTTGTAATGGAATTATCTCCACAAAAAGCAGTTATTTAGCCCACTTAGGTAGAAAACCATGTAGGAACACCACCATTTCTATCACCAGCTTATGATTGTCTTTCATGATTATTAATTCCAGCAGTGCTGTATGGTGATAATGGATCACAGCAGGGGCACTGGTTCAGATATTGCAGCACAGTGTTTCCACCAGACCAGAACAACTACCTGCTGCATTAGGATAATCCTGACACTGTCTTTTCTCCTGTAACTCCTTTTTTTCCCCTTCCCTGTTTATTTTTCCTGCCCTTGGCATCCTAATCTAAGCAAAGCCAGAGACAATATTTTCCTCTTTGATAAGCACCCTAGTGACATGTCAATTTATTTTTTAATCAGCCTGCCTGTTTCAATTCAGATCATTAGTCAGGTCCCCTGGGCATGTCAAACCAGCAAGTGAAAAGGCACAGATGTTGAAACTTGGAAAGTTCATAGAATCACAGAATTCTTAAGGTTGGAAGGGATCTCAAGGCTCAGCCAGTTCCAACCCCCCTGCCATGGGCAGGGACACCTCACACTCCAGCAGGTTGCTCACAGCCACATCCAGCCTGGCTGCAAAAACCTCCAGGCATGAGGCTTCCACCACCTCCCTGGGCAACCTGTGCCAATGTCTCACCACATTCATGGGGAAGAACTTCTTCCTCACATCCAATCTGAATCTCCCCACTTCTAGTTTTGCTCCATTCCCCCCAGTCCTATCACTCCCTGACACCCTCAAAAGTCCCTCTCCAGCTTTCTTCAGCCCCCTTCAGACACTAAACAGACCATCCACCATCTGAACAGACCATTCACCATCTAAAATATCAGGCACACTCCTTGAACAAGTGATATGGTAGTTCAAAGTAATGGCATTGCCTTTTTTTCCAGACCTGGTCTCAGTGTTTTGCATCTGGCTAAATTATTTACAGCTGTGCTAAGTACCTCTAGAGCCCTTGGCTTTACAGCCCAGTAGCACTCTACATCACCTTTCACACACAGCTACATGACTGAACAAGTTCTTTTGCTGAACTAGAAAATTAGGTTCATGCTCATGCCTAGATCAATTCCTTAGTAATGATTTTTTCACCATGCAGTCTGAAGTTCAATGCAAAGACTGAGGAGCGGCCATAGCTGTCATTTCCCTCATAAGAATTTGTCCTTTTCTGATCTAAACATCAACAAAATGTATGTTAGGAATGTCCTGGCTTCATTTATGTGATGTTATGGTTTCCTTGTTCCTTCCGTCTTTCTCTCTTTGAGGAAGACAGTCCATGTCTTATATATCTTCCATGAAGAGGATAGTCCTATTACAAGAGGGATATGGACATGCTGGAATGTGTCCAAGGATGAGCAGAGGGCTGGAGACCCTCTCCTATGAGGAGAGACTGAGAGAGTTGGGGCTGTTCAGTCTGGAGAAGAGAAGGCTCCCAGGAGACCTTCTTGTGGCCTTGCAGTATCTGAAGGGGCTACAAGAAAGCTGGGGAGGGACTTTTGAGGGTGTCAGGGAGTGACAGGACTGGGGGGAATGGAATAAAGCTGGAAGTGGGGAGATTCAGGCTGGATGTGAGGAAGAAGTTCTTCAGTGTGAGGGTGGTGAGACACTGGAAGAGGCTGCCCCAGGGAGGTGGTGGAAGCCTCATCCCTGGAGGTTTTTGCAGCCAGGCTGGATGTGGCTGTGAGCAACCTGCTGTAGTGTGAGGTGTCCCTGCCATGGCAGGGGGGTTGGAACTGGCTGATCCTTGAGGTCCCTTCCAACCCTGACTAATTCTATGATTCTATGTCCCCTTCTGGCAGCAGGGAAGGAATTTATGGTTGAGAACTTAGCCTCTTTCATTTGCAATCTATGGTTAAGCATATTAAGCATATAAGTGCTGCACCCACTTTTCAGACCCTTACAGCATCAGCTTCAAGTTCATAAGAAGGCTGCTTAGGTCTTAAGTCAGCATCAGTTTCCAAAAGGATATTTATCTATGGATATTTATTTCCTTCAGTATGCAAGATATACTTCATAGAATCAGAGAATGGATTAGGTTGGAAGGGACCTTAGAGATCATCTCCTCCAACCTCTCCACCATGGGCAGGGACACCTCTCAACTAGACTCGGCTGCTCAAGGTCTCATCCAGCCTGGCTTTGAACACCCCCAGGGAGGAGGCATCCAGAGCTTCCCCAGGCAGCCTAGTCCAGAGTCTCACCACCCTTGTACTGACTAAGATCCAGTCTAAACCTACTCTCCCTCAGCTTCAAACCATCCCCTTTTGTCCTATTGCTTTGGACACCCTTATGAAAAGTCCCTTCCCATCCTTCTTGTAGGCTCCCTTCAGGTACTGGAAGGCAGCTGTAAGGGCCCTTCTCTTCTCCCTCAGATGATCCTCATAGCAGAGGTGTTCCAGCCTGTGGATCATCTTTGTGGTCCTGCTCTGGATTCTCCCCAACAGCTCTGTGTCCTTCTTACGATGGAGACACCAGAACTAGACTCAGTATTTGAGGTAGGGTCTCACAAGTGCAGAGCAAAGGGGCAGAATCTCCTCTCTTGCCCTGCTGCCCACACTCCTCTGGATGCAGCCCAGGATATGATTTGCCTTCTGTGCTGCATGAGTGCACTGCTGGCTCAGGTTGAGCTTCTCATCAACCAACACACTCAAGTCTCAGAGCTTTTCTCAAGCCACTCTGCACCCAGACAGTATTTGTGCTTGGGACTGGCCCGAGCCAGCTGCAGGACCTGGCCCTTTCCAATGGCTGTGGCAAATGCACACTGTGCATAGAGAAAGGTATCCTGCCTCAGCTTACTGTGGCAGGCATCTCTTGGAAATTTGATGGCATCTTGGTTTTGTAATGCATTATGTTTTAATCTATTGCATCTATTGCACTGCCAATCTATCACTGACAGTATGGATTTCATACTGATCAAATTTTCTTAGCACTCAATCTATCAGCCATAATGCTTTATATGACCATCATCATAAAAGGCTAAATTAATAAAATCTGTGACTGCTGCTTTGTTTCTCTTTGCTTTGAATGCTTCAGGATGCTGAAATTGAACTTCATAGAATCATAGAATCAGGCAGGGTTGGAAGGGACCCCAAGGATCAGCCAGTTCCAACTCCCCTGCCATGGGCAGGGACACCTCACACTCCAGCAGGTTGCTCACAGCCACATCCAGCCTGGCTGCAAAAACCTCCAGGGATGAGGCTTCCACCACCTCCCTGGGCAACCTCTTCCAGGCTCTCACCATCCTCATGGGGAAGAACTTCTTCCTCACATCCAATCTGAATCTCCCCATTTCTAGTTTTGCTCCATTCCCCCCAGTCCTGTCACTCCCTGACACCCTCAAAAGTCCCTCCCCAGCTTTCTCGTAGCCCCTTTCAGGTACTGCAAGGCCACAAGAAGGTCTCCTGGGAGCCTTCTCTTCTCCAGACTGAACAGCCCCAACTCTCTCAGTCTGTCCTCATAGCAGAGCAGCTCCAGCCCTCTGCTCATCCTCACGGCCCTTCTCTGGACACCTTCCAGCATGTCCAGATCCCTCTTGTAATAGGTGCTCCAGAACTGGACACAGTACTCCAGGTGGGGTCTAAACTTCATCATAGTGTGAAGAAGAGTCCTTGCATTTAGTGGGAACACAGGAGAAAATATTAGTGGTTGTTTTCTGTACTTGCACAACACCTTAATTGCAGCAAAATGAGCGTTTTCATAGCCTTTTTATAATGTTTCAGTGGGGCAGAGCATGATAATTTTTTTAGAAAGGCTCAAATGCTTCTTGGTTCAGGAGGGCTCCCAGTGCCAGAGCACATTAGTCCAAAGACTGTTGTCATCTCAGTTGTTCTGGGGCCCTATTACTCAAGCTACAAGCAGAACATCAGTTCATTTAATTTCTCTGAAAATATTCACCAATATGCACTCTCTTCTTTATTGGCAGAATAAATAGAATCAAGTAATTATGAGCACTCTATGGTGAGTGAAAAGAAGTTAGCTACAAAGCATGAATTTGAGGTGAGCAATCCTCTTCCTTTAAAACAAACCCCCAAATACTGCCTTTTTTCCCATCTGATTGATACTAGACAACATTTGCATGACATAAAAGTCAGAACTTACTCACAGCTGGAGGGTAGCATCCACAATGCTGCTAGTTTCCCATCATAAACTGCCTCTTTACACAGTCTAACTGAGCTGGAGCCTGATCCATGACCAAAACTACTGTGCACAAATAAACAGAAGCAACATGATCACTGCATTGAGGGTGAACTGTCAGGATATTATCAACCACTACTGCATTGAATCACAGAATGAAAGAATGTTAGATGTTGGAGGGGACCTCCAGAGATCATCAGGTCCAACCCCCTGCCAGAGCAGGATCACCCAGGGATGCACAGGAATGCATCCAGGTGGGTTTTGGAAGTCTCCAGAGAAGGAGACTCCACAACCTCTCTAGGCATCTATGTTTATTAATTTGATGTCCATACACACTGATCCCACCCACATGGGTATGCCCTGTAGGACTGGCTGTACATAATGTACATATATATGATGTATACTCAGCACTGGTCAGGCCACTCCTTGAGTCTTGTGTCCAGTTCTGGGCTCCTCAGTTCAAGAGAGATGTTGAGATGCTGGAATGTGTCCAGAGAAAGGCAACAAGGGGAGGTCTAGCCTGGATATTAGGAGGAAGTTCTTCACAGAGAGAGAGATTTGCCATTGGGACGTGTTGCCCAGGGAGGTGGTGGAGTCACCATCCCTGGAGATGTTCAAGAGAAGCCTGGATGAGGCACTTAGTGCCATGGTCTGGTTGATTGGATAGGGCTGGGTGATAGGTTGGACTGGATGATCTTGGAGGTCTCTGCCAACCTGGTTGATTCTATGAGTCTAAGGCTGGGAAGGGGTCTGGAGCACAGCCCTGTGAGGAGAGGCTGAGGGAGCTGGGGGTGTTTAGCCTGGAGAAGAGGAGGCTCAGGGCAGACCTCATTGCTGTCTACAACTACCTGAAGGGAGGTTGTAGCCAGGTGGGGGTTGGGCTCTTCTCCCAGGCAACCAGTGACAGAACAAGAGGACACAATCTCAACTGCACCAGGGGAAGTTTAGGCTTGATCTTAGAAAGAAGGTCTTCCCAGACAGAGAGATTGGTCATTGGGATGTGCTGCCCAGGGAGGTGGTGGAAGCGTTTAAAATCAGCCTGCATGAGGCACACAGTGCCATGGGTTAGTTGATTAGATGGTGTTGGGTGACAGGATGGACTTGATGATCTTGAAGGTCTTTTCCAACCTGGTGAATTCTGTGATTCTGTGATGTAGAATGCTAATTTAATATTGTTTGTGCATTACTTTTAGGGTCTTGCTTGTAAGAACTACAAATCATTTTGAGTTGGAAATGGTGTGGGAGTGAGGGAGGATGACACCTGTTCAGCATCACTCCTGTAGGAGCATTACTCCCACACACAAGATTTGCATAGTAATGGGAAAGCAGCACTTTCAGTTTTTTTTTTTTTTATTTACTGTATAAATAGCTGTACACTGCAGATTATTGACCAAAGCACTGAGCATAACAAACTGGAACCCAAGCCTCTGCTCAAGCCTTCATTTGTCATAATTATATATTCCAGTTGCAGTTCTTCTGTCATTATTTTTCTACCATGCTCATACTTTTGTATTAATTACTACAAGAGCAATGGGTATGGTGCTACACAGCATCACAGCATCACAGAATGCCAGGGGCTGGAAGGGACCTTGAAAGCTCACCCAGTCCAACCCCCCTGCCAGAGCAGGAGCACCTAGAGCAGATCACACAGGAACACAGCCAGGTGGGTCTTGAATATCTCCAGAGAGGGAGACTCCACAACCCCCCTGGGCAGCCTGCAGTGACAGGAAGAGGGGTAATGGCTTCAAACTAGAGAAGAGCAGATTCAGATTGGATGTTGGGGACAAGTTCTTTACTATGAGGGTGGTGGAACACTGGAACAAGGTTTCCCAGGGAGGTGGCTGAGGCTCCTTCCCTGGAGATATTCAAGGTGAGGCTGGAGGAGACCCTGGGCAGCCTGATCTAGTTGGGGATGTCCCTGGTGAGTGCAGGGAGGTCAGACTGGATGAGCTTTGGAGGTCCCTTCTGGCCTGGACCATTCAATGCAACAGATAGGAAGGGGACAGCAGCATTTTGTTCATGGGGTGAGCACATTTTCAGTTGCATGGTGGGAGAAAGATTTGAGAATTTAAGCCCTGCCGTCCTCCCATGCCAGGTGAATAGGTCCTCATTGCTGCTTTAAAATAGACTTCAAGTTATTGTGTAAGAGCTGTGAATATGCAAGAGCTGCAGTGCCATTATTTCTTAGTTACCATCCATTTTAGTATTTCACTTTTTATACTATCGTGTTACAGAAAATGAGCTGATCCTTACCCACTCCTCAGCACCCCTAATCTCATATCTGTTCTGTTCCTCCACTTATTTCTAAATCTTCTCCTGACATAGTTTTTCCTTTTGGGTAACTTTGAGCTATTTTGCTTTTGTGGCCCATCAAATATTTCATTAATCTTGCAAATTACTTCAGTTCCCTGTCAAAATTTCCTAAATTATTAATTTTGCTTAGCTTAAACACTTTGGCTGGTTTCAGGGAGCCAATAACTGACAGATCATATTGCAGTTTAGAGCAAAACTCTATGGAGACAGACTGAGAGAGTTGGGGTTGTTCAGTCTGGAAAAGAGAAGGCTCCCAGGAGACCATCTTGTGGCCTTCCAGGATCTGAAGGGGGCTACAAGAAAGCTGGGGAGGGACTTTTGAGGGTGTCGGGGAGTGATAGGACTGGGGGAATGGAGCAAACTAGAAATGGGTAGGTTCAGATTGGATGTTAGGAAGAAGTTCTTCCCCATGAGGGTGGTGAGACACTGGAAGAGGTTGCCCAGGGAGGTGGTGGAAGCCTCATCCCTGGAGGTTTTTGCAGCCAGGCTGGATGTGGCTCTGAGCAACTTGCTGTAGTGTGAGGTGTCCCTGCCATGGGGGTTTGGAACTGGATAATCCTTAAGGTCCCTTCCAACCCTGACAATTCTCTGATTCAATGTACAAATTATTCTTTTCCAGCTGTGTGCCTCAGTTTGCTCCATGCTTCCGCAGAACTAATCATGCACATCTAAAAAACATGGATTTGAGATTAATCTGATTGATCTATTTATGTAATCCAATCAATCTGTTTATGTTTCAAGATGGGGGTAATGTTATTATGGCATTTGGGTACCGCCTCTGACTAATATGTAGAGCTAAATTAATGAATACCTGCAGAGAATTGTCAGGCCCCAATTAGTTGTCTGCTGCTGCTGTCTCTGAACTGAGTAAATAGCTGGTGGGATGCTGCAGTACAGAGAGTGGAGCTGATGTGCTGTAATGCAGATCCCAGCCTTGTGCATTAGCATGTGTATGAGGTGTTTACACTGTGTTATAACTTAAAAAGCATTGAATTAATTCCCATGTAATGCACAACTAATAATTACATCCAAAAGCCTCCAATTAGAGCCCTGTCGGAAAGCTTTACACAGAGTCACAGAATCTTAGGGACTGGAAGGGACCTCCAAAGCTCATCCAGTCTAAACCCCTTGACTACAAGGATGATGAAGGAGCACTGCCTAGTGAGGAGAGACTGAGAGCCCTGGGGCTGTTTAGCCTGGAGAGGAGAAGACTGAGAGGGGATTTAATCAATGTTTATAAATATCTGAGTGCTGGAGGTCAAGAGGGAGGGGACAGGCTCTGCTCATTTGCACCCTGGGATAGGACAAGGGGCAGTGGATGGAAACTCCAGCACAGGAGGTTCCACCTCAACATGAGGAGGAACTTCTTCCCTGGGAGGGTGACAGAGCACTGGAACAGGCTGCCCAGAGAGAGAGGTTGTGGAGTCTCCTTCTCTGGAGACTTTCCAGCCCCATCTGGATTCATTCCTGTGTGACCTGTGCTGGATTCTCTGGTCCTGCTCTGGCAGGGGGTTGGATTCGATGATCTCCAGAGGTCCCTTCCAGCCCCTAACATCTTGTGAGCCTGTGATCCTGTGTGATCCTGTGAAAGCACAGTAACCTTAAATTTAACCAGCAACAGTAAAGACAACTCCAAACTGTCTTGAATAGAGTGGATGCTGCACTCTTCTTCTCAAAAGGAAACAGAATAACCTCCTGCAAATTTCCTCCCAAATTTCCCTCTACCAATAAGCCTCTTTTCTTTTCTTAGTTTAGTCCTGGATGGGACACACTTTTTCAGACCTACATTTTAGCTACAGAAGAGGAATTTCACAGAACCTATCTGATGCAAAAAGCTCAAGGAAAATAAAAGGCAAACAAAGAAACCCACGCTCAAAAGGAGAAGAGTAAAGAATGAATAAGTTTTTCTTCTGCTACTGCTCAAAATGAATAGTCTAACACAACTGGAACTCACTGCCATTTCCATCCATGGGTATTTTTTGGAAGCATAGGGGGCATCTTGATATTTTTTTTTGGATCAGAAAATAACAGTTCTCTGTTATAAAACTACCCGAGACAGAATCCCCAAAACTAGTGGCAAAACCCTCTGAGGATGAATTCCAAAACCATTTTATGCACTGCATAATTACTTTATGATTTTATCTATGCCTGCTCAAGCAGAAGCAAGAAAGAGGCTGCTCTTCATGGAAACAATCCCATCACAACAAGGCTTACAAAGATATTAATGTAAAAGCTTCCCATTGTGTGAAAAATCCTTTGCCATGGCAACTTAAAACCAGCTGCTTCCAAGTGGTTTTAAAGCTTAACCATCCCTCCTAACCCTTGAGCTTCAGACCTGGCATTTCAGGCACAACTATTAAATCTTCCAAACAGGAGTATACATTACCTTGACAAAGACCTGCATGATGAGCAGGTCCATTTACCCCACAGGGAGGAGTAATCATTTTAGACCTGCTGTGCGGCAGCAATTATTGTATCAGGAATCCTGTATTCAAATCACTCAAACCCTTGCCCACGCACTGCCCGAATGGCTGGGGCTCTGAGATGGTTTTTGCATTACAATGAAGCTCCTCACTGAACTGCACTTTTGTGATGCTTGGCACTTGCTGACAGCATTGATCCTCTTATCACCTTCAAGGATATCTGATAAACAGTATCTGATTCAATAAGAACTTGAGACAGTTTCAGCTGCGGATGTACCGAAATTTGCTCTGAAACCTACAGATGCTCCTCAGACCAAACAGGCAGGTAAGTTGTAAACAAAAAAACCCAAAAGAAATCTGTAACAAATGTGAGCTGGAGAAGTGTATACCTCAAATTCAGTGCATATAAACCAGCTGCAGAGCACATTTTCCACTGTGAGCTTTTTACATCGTGTTGGGCTAATGGTTCTCAGGCTTGCAAACCACTAAGCAGTGACTGCAAACAAGCTAAGCCCCCTGAGAAAATACGCAACTCTATGCATTTCATAAGGACTGTTTATTCATTCAAAAGATCCCTGATTCATGCTCTGGTGATGGCAAGGGAGAAGAATATTTACAGTTCTGCTATGTGGCTTTTTGGGGTAATGTTTTTAAGGGCAGGGGCATGACCAGACTGATTGGTGATCTTTAATATAGTCATGATCCAAATGATACACAACAGGCTCAGGGAAGAAGGGCATCAAGTACAGATGGAAGGAAGAAGGGGAAAAGAAATAACCAGGAAATTCAAGACTTACTGTTATTATTACTGCCATAGCAACATTTAGGTGGCCCCTTTCTGTTGGACATCAGCTCTGTATGGGGAGAGGCAATCCTGTACCACACTGGACAGGGTAGGAGCAAACAAAGGCACAAAGAAATGCTCTCCAAGGTCAAACTTAGCCAAATAGAATATTAGAATCACAGAACTGTCAGGGTTGGAAGGGACCAAAAGGATCATCCAGTTCCAACTCCCCTGCCATGGGCAGGGACACCTCACACTCCAGCAGGTTGCTCACAGCCACATCCAGCCTGGCTGCAAAAACCTCCAGGCATGAGGCTTCCACCACCTCCCTGGGCAACCTGTTCTTGGTCTCACCACCCTCATGGGGAAGAACTTCTTCCTAACATCCAATCTGAATCTACCCATTTCAAGTTTTGCTCCATTCCCCCCAGTCCTATCACTCCCTGACACCCTCAAAAGTTGCTTATATATGAGCTTCAAGAAGGCCAAGTGCCAGGTCCTGCACTTGGGGCACAACAACCCCAAGCAATGCTACAGGCTTGGGGCAGTGTGGCTGGAAAGCTGCTGGCAGAAAGGGACCTGGGGGTGCTCATGGACAAGCAGCTGAAGAGGAGCCAGCAGTGTGCCCAGGTGGCCAAGAAAGCCAAAGGCTTCCTGGCTGGGATCAGCAATGCTGTGTCCAGCAGGAGCAGGGAGGGGATTGTCCCCTGGGACTCAGCTCTGGGGAGGCCACACCTCCAGTGTTGTGTCCAGTTTGGGGCACCTCAATCCAAGAGAGATGTGGAGGTGCTGGAGCCAGGGCAGAAGAGGGCAAGGAAGCTGGGAAGGGCCTGGAGAAGAAATGTGATGAAGAGAGACTGAAGGGGCTGGGGATGGTTAGTGTGGAACAGAGGAGGCTGAGGAGAGACCTCATTGCTGTCTACAACTACCTGAAAGGAGCTTGTGGAGAGGCTGCTGCTGGTCTCTTCTCACAGGGAATTAGTGATAGAAGAAGAGGGAATGGCCTCAAGCTGCCACTGGGTAGGTTCAAACTGGACAGTAGGAAACATTTTTTCAGGCCAAAAGTGGTCAGGGATTGGAATGTGCTGCCCAGGGAGGTGGTGGAGTCCCCAAGCCTGGATGTGTTTCAAGGTGGTTTGTCTGTGGTGCTTGGGGCTATGGTTTAGGGGTGAGCCTTGCAGAGTAGGGTTCTGGGTTGCACTTGGTGCTGCTCAGGTTCTTTTCCAACCTGAATGTTTCTGTGAGTCTGTGATTCATACTGTCTACTGAAAAGGATAACTCAATGTCACTTTCTTGCATATGGAAAAGGACACAGAAAGATGTACCAATGGTCTATTCATACATGGAAAATGGAGAAATGCAAAACTCCTGTCACCTACTGGATTTAAAATTAATGAATTGTTCTTATTTGAAACAAAAATGATGTCAGAAGTTGCTGATTATTTCAGCAAAGCATGTCTTGCTTTTCATTGCCTTTGTTAGCCTGTAATCTATTGAGCTCCATGTCCATAACAGAGTACAATCATAGAACTGTGATGGTTGGAAGGGACCTCAAGGATCATCCAGTTGCAACCCCCCTGCCATGGGCAGGGACACCTCATACTTAGATCAGGTTGCTCAGAGCTACATCCAGCCTGCCCTTCAACACCTCCAGGGATGAGGCTTCCACCACCTCCCTGGGCAGAAATTGTTGACAAGAAATAAAAACCCCAGCCAGTGCTAGGTAGTGTTCCTTGTTTCCTTGAGGCAAAAAGGTGGCACTCCTTGATGCACACTCAGAACAAACACCCAGTCAACAGACTACTCATGCAACAGCCAAAACCTTTACTGATTCTGTAACCATATTTAAACAAACAGCACTAAAAAAAAAAAAACCCAGTCTCACTTCTGTCACCCTTTGGCCTGATAAAACAGAAACATCACTTGATAGAAATCAACATCCACCTGAAAATATGTCTTCTTCTTATTATGTTGTGGAATGGCAGCAGAGCTGTGTGCTAGAGCCAGTTTGCACTTCTTGAGATGTGTGAGGCAATTGGAGAGGTGAGGAGGAAAATAAACATTCAGTGTACAGGGAAAGGTAAACAGGAGCAGATGGAGAAAATGGCTTTTATGTTTCTGAGAATAAACAAAAACTAATAGAGAAAAGCAAAGCTAAAGAAAAAGAGAAAGCTGAAAGTGAATGTTTTGCGTTTGCCCAGGATGTCATCTCTCAATGAAACAACACTGGAGCTAATCCAGAACATTGCTGTGACATGTGGGTCACAGAATCACAGAACACTAGGGGTTGGAAGGCACCTGGAAAGATCATCCAGCCCAACCCCCCCTGCCAGGGCAGGGGCACCTAAAGTAAGTCACCCACCAAGTGGGTTTTGAATGTCTCCAGTGAAGGAGACTCCACAACCCCCCTGGGCAGCCTCTTCCAGTGTTCTGCCACCCTCACAGGGAAAAAAATTCTTCCTCATGCTCACATGGAACTTCCTCTGCCTCAACTTCCACCACTGCCCCTTGTGCTGGCATTGGGCATCACCCAGCAGAGCCTGGCTCCAGCCTCTGGGCACTCCCCCTGCACATCTTTAGCAACAGCAATGAGGTCACCTCTCAGGCTCCTCCTCTCCAAGCTACAGAGCCCTCAGCTCCCTCAGCCTCTCCTCATAAGGAATTACAGAATCACAGAATCAATAAGGTTGGAAAAGCCCTCAGAGATCATCAAAGTCCAACCTGTCACCCTACACCTCATGACCACTAAACCATGGCACCAAGTGCCACGTCCAATCCCCTCTTGAACACCTCCAGGGATGGTGACTCCACCACCTCCCTGGGCAGCACATTCCAATGTCTAACAACTCTCTCTGTGAAGAACTTTCTCCTCACCTCAAGCCTAAACTTCCCCTGGTGCAGCTTGAGACTGTGTCCTCTTGTGCTAGTGCTGGTTGTCTGGGAGAAGAGACCAACCCCCTCCTTCCACTCCCCGAATCATCTTTGTGTCTCTGTGCTGGACTCTTTCAAGCAGTTCCCTGAGGTCCTTCCTGACCTGAGGGGCCCAGAACTGGACACAATGCTCCAGATGTAGCCTCACCAATGAAGAGTAGAGAGGGAGGAGAACCTCTCTCGACCTCCTAACCACAGCCCTTCCAATCCACCCCAGGATGGCATTGGCCTTCTTGGCCACAAGAGCACATTATGAACAAAATTTTAGTCAGGTCCAGGCTCCACCTTTCTCAACAAGCTGAGTACAAGAACTTTATTATATTTCTGGGTGGCAGCACTATAAATTTACTTCACCCTTTTCTGAAACACAGGACACCAACAGCCATAAAGAGCACACAGAACACTGATTTCTTGCCCAGTGTTTCTCATTTAGCATGCCTGGTTCAGAAAATGTAAGTCAAACAAACAAACCCCTTCCCCCCCACTCCCTGAGGGTTCATTGCCAAGAAAATGGCAATAGATTTAAATATAGACCATTGAAGCATGTTTCTCATTGGATTTGCAATATCATAAAGTAATTTTGGGTTTTTTTTTGAGTTCCCAAGGAAACACAGTGTAGGGAATCATTCTGTCACCTCTGTCTGCAACTACCAGCCTGGGGACTGACTTCCCCCTTTCCATACCTTTTTAGCATATTGGCCAGTGTCAAGCAAATCTGATAGGACCACCTCCCTCTCAAGGATATTCAGTTTCTTGCCTTGGTGAAAGCAGACAGCCAGACAGAACACAGAGAGCCTAAGCATCCCTATTAATAGATGAGGGGAGAGCAACTGATGTCATTTACCTGGACCTGAGCAAAGCCTTCCACACTGTCCCACACCACAGCCTGGTCTCCAAACTGGTGACACATGGGTTTGATGGGTGGACCACGAGATGGATAAAGAACTGGCTTGATGGCTGCACCCAAAGAGTGGCTGTCAATGGCTCCATGTTCCAGTGGAGGCCAGGGACAAGCTGAGTCCCTCAGAGATCAGTCCTGGGACCAGTCTTGTTCAACATCTTTGTTGGTGCCATGGACAGAGGCATTGAGTGCACCCTCAGCAGGTTTGCTGATGACACCAAGCTGTGTGGTGCAGCAGACAGGCTGGAGGGAAGGGATCCATCCAGAGGGACCTGGACAGGCTGCAGAGCTGGGCACAAGCCAACCTCAGGAGGTTCAACAAGACCAAGTGCAAGGTCCTGCAGCTGGGTGGAGGCAATCCCAAGCACAAATCCAGGCTGGGCAGGGACTGGCTGGAGAGCAGCCCTGAGGAGAGGGACTTGGGGGTGCTGGTGGAGGAGAAGCTCAACAGGAGCCAGCAGTGAGCACTTGCAGCCCAGAAAGCCAAGCAGAGCCTGGGCTGCAGCAAGAGAAGTGTGGCCAGCAGGGCCAGGGAGGTGATTCTATACCTGTACTCAGCTCTGGTGAGACCCCACCTGGAGTACTGCATCCAGTGCTGGAGCCTCTGTTACAAGAGGGATATGGACATGATGGAAGGTGTCCAGAGAAGGGCCACAAGGATGAGCAGAGGGCTGGAGCTGCTCTGCTGTGAGGACAGACTGAGAGAGTTGGGGCTGTTCAGTCTGGAGAGGAGAAGGCTCCCAGGAGACCTTCTTGTGGCCTTGCAATATCTGAAGGGGGCTCCAAGACAGCTGGGGAGGGACTTTTTAGGATCTCAGGGAGTGACAGGACTGGGGGGAATGGAATAAAGCTGGAAGTGGGGAGATTCAGTCTGGACATGAGGAAGAAGTTCTTCCCCATGAGAGTGGTGAGAGTCTGGAATGGGTTGTCCAGGGAGGTGGTTGAGGCCCCATCCCTGGAGGTGTTTAAGGCCAGGCTGGATGAGGCTCTGGCCAGCCTGATCTGGTGTGAGGTGTCCCTGCCCATGGCAGGAGGGTTGGAACTGGATGATCCTTGGGGTCCCTTCCAGCCCTGACTGATTCTATCATTCTGTGATTCTATATGAAGTGAAAGCTTCAAGTTGGGCTCACCTCTTCTTACACAGCAGAACATGCATGTGTGAAAAAGATACTATGGATATTCAAACCATAGGGAAAAAAAAACCTTTCAGTTGAAATATGTATTTTATTAGACCCCAGAATACTCAATTACACTCCAAGAGTTAAAGGAAATCATGCTTTAGAATTCCTCTGCTTACAGAATTATCTTTTAAATTACTAAGAGACTACTACAGACCTTGAGCTTTTTGCCAGCTCTTAATGCAATGGAGCATTTCATCAGTGCAAAGCCTGCCTCAAGGCTGAGAAGCTATCAAGTCCATAGGAGTGTGTCCAGCAGATGGAGGGAGCTTCTGCTCTCCCTCTACTCTGCCCTGAGGAGACCTCACCTGGAATATTGTATCCAGTTCTGGGCTCCCCAGTTCAAGAGGGACAGGAATCTGCTGGAGAGAGTCCAAGGGAGGGCTATCAGGATACTGAAGGGACTGCAGCACTGCCTGGTGAGGAGAGGCTGAGAGCCCTGGGGCTTTAGTCTGGAGAGGAGAAGACTGAGAGGGGATTTAATCAATGTCTACAAATATCTGAGGGCTGGGGGTCAAGAGGGAGGGGACAGGCTCTGCTCACTTGCACCCTGGGATAGGACAAGGGGCAATGGATAGAAACTCCAGCACAGGAGGTTCCACCTCAACATGAGGAACAACTTCTTCACTGGGAGGGTGACAGAGCACTAGAACAGGCTGCCCAGAGAGGTTGTGGAGTCTCCTTCTCTGGAGACTTTCCAGCCCCATCTGGATGTGTTCCTGTGTGACCTGTACTGGATTCTCTGGTCCTGCTCTGGGAGGGGGGTTGGACTCAATGATCTCCAGAGATCCCTAACAGACCCTAACAACCTGTGAGCCTGTGATCCATGTTCCCTGCTACCTCATGGAACCTGGCTCTGGGGACCATAATGCCTAGACACTACAGCAACTGGTATTTCAGACTATCATAGACATATTAATGACACAAAGGGAAGTGTGTGCTGGAAGATGTACTTGTCTGAATAATTATTTCCCTTATAAACAAAGGATTAGGCTTTGATGTGGATTCTCTTATACTACTCCGTTCTGTTGCAAGGAAAAAAAAAAAGATGATAAAATAGATGCAATCAATACTGAGATTAGAGAAAAGCAACTTCTGTCTCATACTTGAGTCTATCTCTGGACTAATGCAGGTTAAAAACTTGATCAATTAATGAAATCAGTCACAAAGACTGAGCAGAGTAGCAGATGGAAAGACTGCTCTTGCCTAATGCTGCTTTCCCAGGCAGAAGCCAGACAATAACTTCCTGAAGCAGATATGCACCAGCAATAGGGCACTATGGATGCTGGAGTCCATTCCTGGAAGTCAACCCCTGATTTCCACCATCCCTGGAGGAGGTTGGTCTAACACCTTTTAAGCCTGCTTGGTCCCAGTGAAAGTGACTTTGAATGAAAACAGCAGAAACCTCTCCCAGAAATTCCTTTGCTCTCTCAGTTGTCCAAATTCAGATCCCAAATACCTTATTTGTGAAGTAACATCCACTTCTTTTCAATTAAACCATTCCCCCTCTGTTTCTTACCCACGAGAGAGCAGCCTGAATTAACTTAGCTCTCAACCAGCTGGAACAATTTACAGCACAAGACTTGCTGATGCTGTCACATCCTTACATAAGCATTTCCTCACATCCCACATAGCCAGGGCTCCTGAACTTAAAAGCCTGCATTGTTGCATGCTCTTGTAATCACTACTTTTAGCATCTCTCAAGCACTGGCAAGGATGTGATGGTTTGCTGATGGGAAGCAAGTGATACAGCTAAGCACTTCAACACAGCTTCCTGGAACTTACTGCAGAAACACAACCCAGCACAGCGTGGTGATGAGTCTGGCCCTGGAGCCAGCTGTACTGCAAACACTCCTAGAGAGGCTCAACAAGAGTTTAAGAATCTTTCTCACCAGGGCTTCATCAGGTTCTCCTTCCCCCCTATCCTGACCTGGTAAGACCTCGCTGGGAATATTGCATCCAGTTCTGGGCTCCCCAGTTCAGGAGGGAGAGAGATCTACTCCAGAGACTCCAACAGAGGGCTACAAGGATGACAAAGGGACTGGAGCACTGCCTGGGGAGGAGAGGCTGAGAGCCCTGGGGCTGTTTAGTCTGGAGAGGAGAAGACTGAGAGGGGATTTAATAAATGTTTATCAATATCTGAGGGCTGGGGGTCAAGAGGGAGGGGACAGGCTCTGCTCAGTTGCACCCTGGGATAGGACAAGGGGCAATGGAGAGAAATGACAGTACAGGAGGTTCCACCTCAACATGAGGAGGAACTTCTTCACTGGGAGGGTGACAGAGCACTGGAACAGGCTGCCCAGGGAGGTGGTGGAGTCTCCTTCTCTGGAGCCTTTCCAGACCCATCTGGATGCATTTCTGTGTGACCTGCTTTACATTCTATGGTCCTGCTCTGGCAGGGGGGTTGGACTTGAGGATCTCTGGAGGTCCCTTCCAAGCCCTAACATCCTGTGAGCCTGTGATCCTATGAGGACATTATCATATTCTCTTCACAAATAGATTTAACCTGCAGACCTGTGGATGTAAAATATTCCATGATACCACTGGGAATCTGAAGCAGAAGAGGTCTCATGAACTGGACTTGATTTAGTAACTGAGATTAACCAGAACCCCTTCCTTCTCTGACCTGAGGCAATTCCTACAGAGATGCTGCTGAGCTGCAAAGATTACATTTGGATCCTGAAATCCTCAGGTGTCACTGCTTAGGGAATAGGAATTAAAAATTGGTTCTGCCTACTATTAGATCATGCAGATGTATGTCTGTACCTTTGTTTGGTATGGGACATACTCAAACCAGAGATAGATACAGTTGTGACGAAGCTCACAACACAAAGCTTACAGATCTTCCTCTCTACCTTCATGAAGAAAAAGAAAAAAAAAACAAAACAAAAGTAGAAACACTTGAGCTTTGCAGTGGGTGTGATTCTTTAACACCCACTTCATTTCAGGCCTGCTACTCATTGCACATTGGTCACTTGTGGCAGAAAACATCTGAATTTTGCAGTCAAATGAAAAGGTTTCTCTGCCAGCATGGGTACTGGACAGATGCTATGTGATCTGGGCTTTATTCGTGCCTCTCCTTAAGGAGAGTTATACATTTTACTGTTCTGCAATTCTTACAGTAATGCTGTAAGATACCACTGCACAGGAATTACTGTTGTTTTGAAAGAGTCAAAAATGCTGCTGTTTGTAAGCCTGAAGACAGTTCAGCATAAAAGAAAGAAATCCCTGTGGAGAATGAGCAATACCATGTCCAGAGAATCATAGAACGGCTTAGGTTGGAAGGGACTTTGGAGATTATCTACTCCAACTTCCCCACCATGGGCAGGGACATCTCTCACCTAGACTCAGCTGCTCAAGGTCTCATCCAACCTGGCCTTGAACACTTCCAGGGAGGAGGCAGCCACAGCCTCCCCAGGAAACTCATCCCAGAGTCTCACCACCTTTGTACAGATGTAGAAGATCCAGTCTAAACCTACTCTCTCTCAGCTTAAAACCATTCCCCCTGGTGGAATTGCTAGACACCCTTATGAAAAGTCCTTCTGCAGCCTTCCTGTAGGATCCCTTCAGGTGTTGGAAGGCATCAACAAGAAAGACACAAGATAGCTTAATAAAGATGAAGGGATTCTTAGTCTCTTCCTATGGACTGAACTCACTGCAGTAACCACCAGTGGAGATATTCACTTTCACAGATGCATTTTCACAGAATCACAGAAACATTCAGGTTGGAAAAGATCACCAAGTCCAACCCAGAACCCTACTCTACAAGGCTCACCCCTAAACCATAGCCCCAAGCACCACAGACAAACCACCTTGAAACACATCCAGGCTTGGGGACTCCACCACATCCCTGGGCAGCACATTCCAATCCATGACCACTCTTGCCCTCAAAAAATGTTTCCTACTGTCCAGTCTAAACCTCCCCAGCAGCAGCTTGAGGCCGTTGCCTCTTGTTCTGTCACTAATTCCCTGGGAGAAGAGACCAGCACCAAACCTCTCCACAAGGTCCTTTCAGGCAGTTGTAGACAGCAATGAGGTCTCTCCTCAGCCTCCTCTGTTCCACACTAACCATCCCCAGCTCCTTCAGTCTCTCTTCATCACATTTCTTCTCCAGGCCCTTCCCAGCTTCCTTGCCCTCCTCTGCCCTGGCTCCAGCACCTCCACATCTCTCTTGGATTGAGGTGCCCCAAACTGGACACAACACTGGAGGTGTGGCCTCCCCAGAGCTGAGTCCCAGGGGACAGTCCCCTCCCTGCTCCTGCTGGACACAGCATTGCTGATCCCAGCCAGGATGCCTTTGGCTTTCTTGGCCACCTGGGCACACTGCTGGCTCCTCTTCATCTGCTTGTCCTTTAACACCCCCAGGTCCCTTTCTGCCAGCAGCTTTCCAGCCACACTGCCCCAAGCCTGTAGCATTGCTTGGGGTTGTTGTGCCCCAAGTGCAGGACCTGGCACTTGGCCTTCTTGAAGCTCCTCCTGTTAACGTTGGCCATGGATCCAATCTATCCAAGTCCCTCTGCAGAGCCTCCCTACCCTGGTGCAGATCAACTCTCCACCTAACTTGGTATCATTTGCAAGCTTCCTGCTGACACACTCTGTGTCTCCATCAAGGTCGTCAATAAAGATGTTAAACAGAAGTGGCCCCAACACTGAGTCCTGAGGAACAGCACTGGTCACCAGCAGGATTTAACTCCCTTTTCCACCACTCTTTGGGCCCTTTTGTCCAGCCAGTGCTTTATCCAGCAGTGCATTTTACTACCCAGCAGAGGTTTTACTACTGTGTGAGATTGGTAACAGATCCACCAGTTGAGAGGAACACATCTGGCACCATCCTATCAACAGGAGTGGTATAATGGAGGGAAAAAAACATACAGATTTTTAGTTGCAAACCAAGTATATTGCTAAGGTACAGAAAAACAAAACAAAACCTAAGACCAGATCCCTTAATCTGTAAACCAGCTGCCTAGCACCTTAGCTGTCCTAAATAAGTCAACTATCTAAACATAGGTGTTGTTTGTGTAGATACTTCACTCATTCCAGCCTTGTTTTCCTCTCCAATGCACCTGAAAGTTTCACAAAGTGACACAAAAACTTTATAATAATATGTCTGAAGAGCTCTTGTCATACAGTTCAGGAAGAGGATGTAAAGACAGGACAGCTGCTGTGCTGACTTTCACACCCAAGAAACAACAGCACAAGAAACAGCACCTAGCAATTAAACCCAGACAGATTCTCACCTCCACCACACATGAATTTCTTTACAAGGGGAAAGTGGAATTTCTGGGCTTCACTTTTCCACCTCGTTGCCAGGTGATCTGCAAATTTTGCAGCTGACTTAGTAGAATGAAGTGGTTCTAAGGTCACATTGACTGTGCTGGAAAGTAGAAACAGCCCAGAGGGCTGGAGCACCTCTCCTGTGAAGACAGACTGAGAGAGTTGGGATTGTGCAGTCTGGAGAAGAGAACACTCTGAGGAGATCTCCTTGTGACCTTCCAATATCTGAAGGGGGCTACAAGAAAGCTGGGGAGGGACTTTTGAGGGTGCCAGGGAGTGATAGGACTGAGGGGAATGGAGCAAAACTAGAAATGGGGAGATACAGATTGAATGTTTGGAAGAAATTCTTCCCCATGAGGGTGGTGAGAGACTGGAAGAGGTTGCCCAGGGAGGTGGTGGAAGCCTCATCCCTGGAGGTTTTTGCAGCCAGGCTGGATGTGGCTGTGAGCAACCTGCTGTAGTGTGAGGTGTCCCTGCCCATGGCAGGGGGGTTGGAACTGGCTGATCCTTGAGGTCCCTTCCAACCCTGACAATTCCATGATTCTATGATTCTATCTGTCCAGCCCTGCACATTATCAAGCAGGGGACACCCTGTCTGAGAGCACAGGCTGTTAGCTCAATTGTATTCCTGAAATTGAGTTACATTTCCATGAGTCTTGCTTTGAATGTGAGGAAACCTCAGGGAATGGGGGGAAGTTTGTTTGACTTACATTTTCTGAACCAGGCATGCTAAATGAGAAGCACTGGGCAAGAAAGCAAAACTAGAAATGGAAGATTCAGATAGGGTATTAGGAAGAAGTTCTTCAGCATGAGGGTGGTGAGACACTGGAAGAGGTTGCCCAGGGAGGTGGTGGAAGCCTCATCCCTGAAGGTTTTTGCAGCCAGGCTGGAGGTGGCTGTGAGCAACCTGCTGTAGTGTGAGGTGTCCCTGCCCATGGCAGGGGGGTTGGAACTGGCTGATCCTTGAGGTCCCTTTCAACCCTGACACACAAAAGTCCCAGTGAGAATAATTGAATGTTGGCACCTCAATCTCAGTTAGCAGCCAGATTACATTTCTCTCCTGTTAGCTCAAGAAGGGTAATGGGAACTTTGGGGGGAACTGCAACAACAGAAGAAAAGCAGGATGTCCACCTTTAGTTAGAAAGGATTTAGAATCATAGATTCACAAAATCATACAGCAGTCCAGGCCAGAAGGGACCTCCAAAGCTCATCCAGTCCAACCTCCCTGAACTCAGCAGGGACATCCCCAACTAGATCAGGCTGCCCAGGGCCTCCTCCAGCCTCACCTTCAATATCTCCAGGGAAGGAGCCTCAACCACCTCCCTGGGCAACCTGTGCCAGTGTTCCACCAGCCTCAGTGTAAAGAACTTGTTCCTAATACCTAATCTCAATCTGCTCTTCTCTAGTTTGAAGCCATTTGGAACTGGCAGTGGGAAAACTTCTTTTCCATTTCTGTTCACAGAATCACAGAAACATTCAGTTTGGAAAAACCCCTCAGGATCACCAAGTCCAACCCAGAACCCTACTCTACAAGGCTCACCCCTAAACCATTGCCCCAAGCACTACATCCAAACCACCTTGAAACACATCCAGGCCTAGGGACTTCATCACCTCCCTGGGCAAAACATTCCAATGCCTGACCACTGTTGCTGTAAAAAAAATTTTCCTAATGTCCAGAATGTTCAGTCATAAGCATCCCATAGCTACTAGAAGAACACAGGCATTGCCAAATGTGTGCACAGGTTTGTACAACTACCACCCATAAAGCACATGTGTGCAGTAGTGAGACCACACAACTAGCAAGAGCTGCTTTGCTGCCTCTGTGCTTACACTGAAGCATACACTTCCTCTGCCATCACAGTGCTATTGGTCAGCAAAGTGTACTAGAGAAGACCTGCAGTTCCCTTCCCAGAATCCCTACTCCCTTCAGGGATAATTCAGGATCAGGGGGTCTAAGTTTGTGAAGTGTTTCTTTCCTTTTGAGATGTGCACACTGTGCTGAAGGGTCAAACCCCCAGACAATGGGCTAAGCACCTGTGAATGTGCTGACCTGGACCCTTCCTGGGGTCCAGATAAACATGTACCACCTGTAATTACCTTTGTAACACAGATGTGAACTGTGTGTGCCCCTGGCCATGTTTGGATATGCTCCATCCTGTAGGTCCAGTTATCAGGGTTCTGTGTTACCAAAGAGCATTAACTGTTTTGGGAAAGCATTTAAACCAGCCAAGAAGTCAGACAACCTGTCTTGTTCTCACCCAGACAGCAACAACAGCCAAATGCTGCCTGAGTAGCAGCTGAGGGCCTGCTTACCATAGAAGATTTCACCTCAACATGAGAAGAAACTTCTTTACAGTGAGGGTGACAGAGCCCTGGAACAGGCTGCCCAGGGAGGTTGTGGAGTCTCCTCTGGAGACTTTCCACCCCCATCTGGATGCATTCCTGTGTGACCTGCCCTACATTCTGTGGTCCTACTCTGGCAGGGGGGTTGGACTTGAGGATCTCTGGAGGTCCCTTCCAAGCCCTAACATCCTGTGAGCCTGTGATCCTATGAGGACATTATCATATTCTCTTCACAAATAGATTTAACCTGCAGACCTGTGGATGTAAAGTATTCCATGATACCACTGGGAATCTGAAGCAAAAGAGGTCTCATGAACTGGACTTGATTTAGTAACTGAGATTAACCAGAACCCCTTCCTTCTCTGACCTGAGGCAATTCCTACAGAGATGCTGCTGAGCTGCAAAGATTACATTTGGATCCTGAAATCCTCAGGTGTCACTGCTTAGGGGATAGGAATTAAAAATTGGTTCTGCCTACTATTAGATCATGCAGATGTATGTCTGTACCTTTGTTTGGTATGGGACAAACTCAAACCAGAGAGAGATGCTCTCTCCTTCTCTGGAGACTTTCCAGCCCCACCTGGAGGCATTCCTGTGCAGACTACCCTGGGTGATGCTGCTCTGGCAGGGGGGTTGGACCTGATGATCTCTTGAGGTCCCTTCCAACATCTGATATACTGTGAGACTGTGATACCACAAAGAGACAAGAGCCGAGTGCTGCCAGAGGAGCAGCTGAAGAACCTGCTCTAGCAGACCAACAACTTCACCCAGACCTTGCACTTGGACCAAGACAGAAAGGGGAAAAGCTCCAAGGGAACTGAATCCCAGAAGAGGCTACAGCCCAGCAACTGGGCACAACAAGAGAGAGGCTCCTTAGCCCTCTCTGAGTCAAGGACTGCTGGAATCATAGCCACAGTAGCTGGGAAGATACCAGACAGAGGAGCAAGCTGTGAGTCCCTGGCTAGTCTGCCACAGAATCCCATCTGTGGCAAACCCACAGAGCACAGCACCTGTATGGCCAATTTGAATTGCTGCATTGGAAAGGTTAGATCTGTGCTTGAATCATTTAACTGTCTTTAGATGTGGAGTGTAAAACCCCACAACCTGTGAACACATTTTGTAAACAAGTGATGGTGGTGGCTGAAGATACCACTGCCCAAAACATTCATTATAAAAGATATAAAACTATTCATTTTCATTGCACACACAAAGGGCTTACACCTTGCAAACACAGTCAGAAGGTCTATAAGAAATAACTGCATAAAGATCTAACAGAGACAATAACCTTTTGCCCAGATGGGATTAAACAAACAAAACCCAGGCATGTGGGATTTAAAGTAAGGATTTAAAATTGCTACTATTTCTTTGAAAAGTCCTACCAACTTCAGCTGCCTAACAGTGCTAATAAAATGCTCATCTTGCTGTCTTAAAAACTTACGTGACTTTACATGGTCCTGAAAAGGAAATCCCTTATTCTACTTCCCTCACTTTCTGAGACCATTTAAACACTGATTTAAACTGTATTTATAGAGATGAAAAAAGACATTTTCTTTCTGAGTTCATATTTTCATTTTTTCCCCTTCAAACACATTAAAAGAAAACACACAAGGCTGCAATTTTCAGAGAGTAAAAATCAATTAAACTTATTTGTAAGAGAAGTGACTAATTTCCCTAAGGACTCCAGAATCTATCTACAGTATTTCTACATCCATTTTACAGCCACTCATGTTGCTATGAAATTCATGTAAGGTTTGAAAACCTCAAGTATTAACTGTCTCATTTTCATATAAGTAATTAACACACACGTCTGCACACTTGCTTTGGGACTGCAGAACCAAATAAAAGCACACTGTTAATTTAATCAGGAAGAAGCATGCAGAAAAACACACACAAAATGCATTATTTAGATGTAGCTGTTCCAACAGAAGAACAAGAGGACTCTCTTCTCTCTGCTTGGAGGTATGTCTTGTGTAGGGAGTCAGAGAGTCACAGAATGTTAGGGCCTGGAAGGAACCTCCAAAGCTCATCCAGTCCAACCCCCCTGCCAGGGCAGGATCACCTAGAGTAGATCACACAGGAACACAGCCAGGTGGGTTTTGAACAGCTCCAGAGAGGAAGACTCCACAACCCCCCTGGGCAGCCCCTTCCAAGTGTTCTGTCACACTCACAGAGGAAAAAAAATTTTCTCTGTTTCCATGGAACTTCCTATGCCTCAGCTTCCACCACTGCCCCTTGTGCTGGCATTGGACATCACCCAGCAGAGCCTGGCTCCAGCCTCTGGGCACTCCCCCTGCACATCTTTATCACCAGCAATGAGGTCACCTCTCAGGCTCCTCCTCTCCAAGCTACAGAGCCTTCAGCTCCCTCAGGCTCTGCTCATAAGGAAGATGTTCCACTCCCCTCATCACCTTTGTGGCTCTGTGCTGGGGTCTTTCAGGCAGCACCCTTGAACTGTCAATGACAGACACTTATGGCTACCAGCTGCAGCATCCACACAGCTGGGTACAGACCTTTTCTTCCTCTGGTCAGTGTGCATGATAAAGCAGATGTGCACATACAGTAAGCTTTCTTGCCTTTTGCAGATCAAGAATTTGTTACAAGACCTGCTGAGCATTTTTGGCACAATGTTTGTCCTGACAATCATGAGAGCAATGCCTCCAGGTTTTGTGGTAATCAGCAGGCACAATCTCTTTTCCCTCATTTAAAGCACAGTGTTGGAAAAAAGAGAGCAATTTGACTCTGCTCCTTTGCAGGAATTATCACATTTGATGGTTCTAATACAATACATTATTGTGTGCAATAGCCTGTTGCAGATGACTCAGGGGAAATTGTGTACCCACTCCAAAATGGGCAATTACCTGACAGTATCCCCATCCCCATCAGAGTTTCCGGGAATATGAGAGTCTGTGTATCCTTTAACATGGCTTCTGTGCTGAACACATTGTATTTTGGAATATATTCTGATTTTACAGTTGCCTTCTTCAGCTTTTATCTTGAGGAAGAAATGGTTTGATGTTGGGATGAGAACAACTGCCATTCAAAGAGGACCATTTCAGACAAGGCTACCACCCCCTACTGCCCAGTTCTCAGGAAGATGTCAACAGAAATGTTCTTCCAGGCAGAAGAGAAAGCTTTTAACATGATGGAGGTCTGGTGCCTGATGCCATCACCACTGAAGGAGCCTACAAGTGTTAAGAGAGATGTATTGCTGCAGCCATAGAATCAGAGAATTGTCCGGGTCGGAAGGGACCTCAAGGATCAGCCAGTTCCAACCCCCTGCCATGGGCAGGGACACCTCACACTCCAGCAGGTTGCTCACAGCCACATCCAGCCTGGCTGCAAAAACCTCCAGGGATGAGGCTTCCACCACCTCCCTGGGCAACCACTTCCAGTGTCTCACCACCCTCATGGGGAAGAACTTCTTCCTAACATCCAATCTGAATCTCCCCATTTCTAGTTTTGCTCCATTCCCCCCACTCCTACCACTCCCTGACACCCTCAAAAGTTCCTCCCCAGCTTTCTTGGAGCCCCCTTCAGATACTGCAAGGCCACAAGAAGGTCTCCTGGGAGCCTTCTCTTCTCCAGACTGAACAGCCCCAACTCTCTCAGTGTCTCCAGAGCAGAGCAGCTCCAGCCCTCTGAGCACCCTCCTGGCCCTTCTCTGGACATGTTCCAGCACCTCCAGATCCTTCCTGTAGCAGGGGCTCCAGACCTGGACACAGTACTCCAGGTGGGGTCTCAGCAGAGTGGAGCAGAGGGGCAGAATCCCCTCCCTGGCCCTGCTGGCCACACTTCTCTTGCTGCAGCCCAGGCTCTGCTTGGCTCTCTGGGCTGCAAGTGCTCACTGCTGGCTCCTGTTGAGCTTCTCCTCCCCCAGCACCCCCAAGGCCTTTTCTTCAGGGCTGCTCTCAGGCCAGTCCCTGCCCAGCCTATATCGGTGCCTGGGATTGCCCTGACCCCAGTTCAGGACCTTGCACTTTTTGGAAGTTCTATCAGTGTATTTCAGTAGAAATACTGAAATAATAGGTGCTGTAGACATCCTCACAGTAAGTAGAGATCTTAAAATACATGTTGGTACTGATCTCTGTTGGATTCTTTAGGCTCAGGCTAGTTGCAAATGCAGCTGTTGTGGTTGTTTGTGGTTTCTTTTACTTTTATCTTTTCACAAGGCTGTTTTATTTTCCCTTAATATTCACTGAGTTATGCTTACAATATGGCTTATAGCAAAGCCATGGAACTAAGGATTTATTTCTCTTCCCATAATATTGCATTTGTGCTAGCCAGCTTTTAAGGTTCCTTATGTCTTAATGAAGTTATTAAAGTGAATGCTCTGGCTGCATAATTCATCAGCATTCAGTCTGTCTTCCAAGAGCTGGCTTCTAAACAGATTTGAATTTTGCCCCCATTCTTTCCTAAGACATCCAATCAAGCCTTTTAAATTGGAAGGCAACATTTAAACCAAAAGTCTAATTGTAGAAAACTGGCTTGACTTCTGCCACAGTTCCATTTGGCCCCCAGACATGCTTCTGACTGTGTGTTTGCTTGGCAGACACAGAGAGGTGCTGAGTGTTTTCTGTTCCTAACTCATAAACATGGAGATTAGCTTTCACACATAATGGACTGGATTATGAGGCACTTTCTCTTTATGCTTTCTCTAGAAGGAAAGGCACATGGCTTCAATGACAATCCTCTTCTCCTTTCAGCTCTTCCTAAGTGTTATTTTGGCATAAATATATAGAGTTTAGAGTCTATTATAAGTTTTGCTACTTGGCAGAAGCAAGGCATTAATTTGGCATAAATAGGTAGGGTTTGGTGTCTCCTATAATATTTGCTACCTGGCAACAACTCCTAAAGCAATACCTGAGGCCACACCAGCTGAGGCAGGAGTGGTGAGAGGCAGCAGTGCTGAGACAAGGAGGAGGGATGCTTTGCTTGCTACTAGGATATAGTCTAGATAATTAGATTCACTAAAAGCTAAGCATGCTAAAACCCCATAAACCTACACAGAGTTTTAGGAGGAAACCATACTGAAATTAATCTGGAAGAGATTATCAGGTGTGTTAAGACTTACACTTATCATCATCCTATCACTGATTATTTTGGATACAAAATAGTATTTTACCAGTAATACATGCAGTCACTGAGGTTCTTAAAAAGACAAATGTAGCAGAAAAAAAGGAAAAGGGAAAGAGGAAAAGGAAAAAAGAAAATGGAAAAAATGAAAAGGAAAAAGGGAAAGAGGAAAAGGAAAAAGCAGAGAAAAAAGGAAAAGGGAAAGAGGAAAAGGAAAAAAGAAAATGGAAAAAATGAAAAGGAAATAGGGGAAAGGAAAAGGAAAGGGGAAAAAGGGAAAAGGAAAAAGCAGAGAAAAAAGGAAAAGGAAAATGAAAAAATGAAAATGAAAATGAAAAAGCAGAGAAAAAGGGAAAAGGAAAAGGAAAAAATGAAAATGAAAAGGAAAAAGCAGAGAAAAAAGGAAAAGAAAAAGGAGAAAAGGAGAAAAGGAGAAAAGGAAAAGAAAAAAGGACAACGAGGAGGAAAAGGGGAAAAGGAGAAAAGGAAAAAAGGAAAAAAGGAAAAGGACTAGGCTGAAGGCCCAAGGTACTAAAGTCTGGCTGGGTGCCAGCCACAGCCTCTTCTGCTGGTCCAGCAGGAACCTGTATTCAGGCAATTTATTTCAATACTTGGTTGATCAAAGCAGGAAAAGTTGTTGGAAGCTGAAGTGAAAGCTTTTATTTCATACTAGGAACAAAAGTGAACACAAAAGGAGGGTATGACTAAACACATGGAAACCTACAGTACTGCTTGCATAAATGTGCAGGAATATTGGGAGTCTTCCTGTGTCATAAAAGGAAGCACCATATTCATTGCACAGACCACACTGGCTGCTAGTCAGCTGTGCTGAGGGCTAAAGAACCATTTCCTTCTTTACAAAGTAAGTAAAAAATACAAATAGAAAGCATTTAGTTAAAGCTTCATACTCCTTTAAATCCACATGTGGAATCGATGCCACGCTGATTGGAATGAGTATCACAGAATCAACCAGGTGGGAAAAGACCTCAGAGATCATCAAGTCCAACCTATTACCTAATACTAACACCTCCTGACAATTAAACCATGGCTCCAAGTGCCACAGCCAAGCTTTTGTTGAACACCTCCAGGGATGGTGACTCCATCACCTCCCTGGGCAGCACATTCCAAGGGACAGTTACTCTTTCTGGGAAGAACTTTCTCCTCACCTCCAGCCTAAACTTCCCCTGGTGCAGCTGGAGACTGTGTCCTCTTGTTCTGCTGCTGGTTGCCTGGGAGAAGAGACCAACCCCCACCTGGCTACAACCTCCCTTCAGGTAGTTGTAGAGAGCAGTAAGCTCTCCCCTAACTGGTCAGGGAGCTGCAGAGAATTCCTGCCCTCTTTCTGGAGCAGAAGAGATTGTAAATCTGAATTAACTATCCCAATTGAGCAACAGCTCTTGTGAAGCAAACAGCATTACTGAGCTGCACTGTGCCCTTTAGCAAGGAATTAGTCAGACTAGGTCTCTATGGCCTGATTGGAGAGATTAAGCTGCAAACTGTTTTTGAAATCCTCTAATTTTGCAAATCATCTAAATAAATTAAAAAAACCTAACACAGTGACTTGGGAGTTTAAGTTCCCTTGATTTGCTGTAAGAACCTAAGCTTCTAAGCCCCAAAATAACAATTTGGGTGAAGGACACCTATAAAGTCATGTAACCCATGTTTACCAAGTTCAGGCAAATAAAAATAATTTCCTGAGAGCTTACATTCCTACCTACCACCTGCCAGATGTCAGCTTCATTAAAAATGCATTGGAATACAATTTAAATAATGTAAATGGCATTCTGAAACATGCACAATTGTTTGCCAGAGGCCCTTGCTTGCCAGAAGTAGCAATTTTCACTCCTTGTGGTGGTGGTTTGATGAGCTCAGGCTGCACAGTTCCAGTGTTTGAGACAAGGTTTGCTTTAGTCACAGCCTTCTCCCCTGTGAAGAGAGCCTGAGAGCCCTGGGGCTGTTCAGTCTGGAGAAGAGAAGGCTGAGAGGGGATCTGATCAATGTCTCTCAAGAGCTGAGGGGTGGGTGTCAAGGGGAGGGGGCCAGGCTCTTTTGGGTGGTGCACAGGAATAAGCCAAGGAACAATGGAGACAAACTTGAACAGAGAAGGTTTCAGCTCAACACGAGGAGAAACTTCTTTACAGAACCCTGGAGCAGGCTGCCCAGAGAGGTTGTGGAGTCTCCTTCTCTGGAGACTTTCCAACCCCACCTGGATGCATTCCTGTGCAGACTCCCCTAGGTGATCCTGCTCTGGCAGGGGGGTTGGACCTGATGATCTCTGGAGGTCCCTTCCAACCTCTAATGTTCTGTGATTCTGTGAAATAACTTTAAGACTTGGGAGTTTATTGCTCAGCTGGGTGATCTGATTTTATTACAAGGAGTTTGATGAATTTGATGATGAGTCTGTTGTCTCTTATTGTTGTTTCTGGAGTAACTTTTGCCTGGCTTTAGACTGCTAAAAAAATTTATGGGAAAAAAAGGTTAAAATGCTGGAGATAAAGACTTTTTGTTGTTGGTTGGTTGGTTGGTTTTGGAACTGTAGTAGCCATTAAATAGGACCTATATGCCAAGTAGCATATAGGATTAATATTTCACCAGTAGAAGCCTTGTAGAATGACTAGCAAAGGTAGTACTCTTTCATAGAGTCATAGAATGGGCTGGGCTGGAAGGGACCTCCAAAGCTCATCCAGTCTGACCTCCCTGCACCCAGCAGGAACATCCCCAACTAGATCAGGCTGCCCAGGGCTTTCTCTAGCCTCATCTTGAATATCTCCAGGGAAGGAGCCTCAACCACCTCCCTGGCAAGCTGTGCCAGTGTTCCACCAGCCTCAGAGTAATGAACTTATTGCTAACATCCAATCTCAATCTGCTGTGCTCTAGTTTGAAGCCATTGTCCCTCATTCTGTCCCTGCAAACTCTCTCCATCCTTCCTGTATCCCCCCATTAGGTACTGGAAGGCTGCTATTAGATCTCCCCAGAGCTTTCTCCAAGCTGAACACCCCCAGCTCCCTCAGCCTGTCCTCATAGCAGAGCTGTTCCAGCCCCATGATCATTTTCATGGCCCTCATCTGGACCCTATCCATCAGCTCCATGTCCTTCCTATACTGAGGGCTCCAGACCTGCAGACAGTACTCCAGGGGAGGTCTCATCAGAGCAGAGCAAAGTGGCAGAATCACCTCTCTGGCTCTGCTGACAAACATCTTTTGCTGCAGCCCAGGCTGTGATTTGCCTTCTGTGCTGCAAGCTCACACTGCCTGCTCCTGTCATCCATCAGCACCCCCAAGTTCTTTGCCTCAAGGCTGCTTCCTAACACCTCCTCCCCAGTCTGTATTGATAGCAAGGATTGTTTTGGCCCTCAATCTGCTTTGCTCAGTCTCCTGCTTTTGGTATGTATTTTTACACCTGGGTTCTCCATCTGCACAATATAAGCATTAGAAATTAAGCATGTTTCAGTCTGATTGACCACAACTATGGATTTCATAATTTTCTAGCTAGTACTTCAGAAGGCTACTGAGCTACACTGACTTTTTGTTTTGTGTGTGTGTTGAGAGTGAAGGTAACATAAATGCTAAAGCTTTCCACATCATTGGTGTGCAAAGGTATAGCAGATATTTACTAGCAGCATTAAGACATGGAGAGAAGCATGCAGAAGAAAACTCTCAGGTCACCTGCACTGTGCTATGACAGACCTCCTGCAGGGCTCCTCCTTTCAGCAAGGTGGAGAAACGCCACAGAGAGGCATAAAGGTTGGATGCAAGAGGGAGCAGAGACCTTTCCAAATATCTGTCTTCTGCTTTTCCCAGCATTTTCTCCAAAGCAGGAGAGAACAACAAAAAGACATTCTACACTCAAAAAAAAAAAAAAAATCAAATCCTTTTTGCCTATTTTTGACAAGCTTCTAAGATTTTTTTCTTCTCCATTTGTGTCACCTATGTAATTTTCACCTCTTGCTAATGGCTTTCCCCTGGCAACAGTTTGTGCTGGGGAGTACAGAGGTAACATTCAGTTGGAGATCACATTTGATTGTTAATCTTTTCCCACCTCCACTACAATACAAAACTTTCAGCTTTGCAGAAAAAGAAAAGTCCTTTCAGCATCTAGAGAAAACAACAAAAGTAGTGTGGAAAGCACTCACTAATCAAGATAAAACCCTGCCACCTTCATTAGCACCTAGCAGCACTGCACTTTGAGACTGGGTATTATTTAGGGTTGAATAATGACCAAGAGGATCCCAGCTTGATTTCAAAAGTTATTTCTGCATAATGTATTCAGAAGACAAGTTCCCTAATGAAAGGTACTGCACCCACTTTAAACCAACACCATTTCATCTGTAATTACTGCCTGAGGAATATTGTTCTAACTGCCATTTATCACTTCAGTGGCTTTTGAATTCCTGCTACAAGTGTGGCATTCCATTGGGTTTGTTTGTCTCCTAGAGAACAGGATGTTTCTAGCTGAGCATGGCCCCAAAAGAGGATAACAAAACCTATCATCCCCTAGAAATGTATTTCAGTGTTCTCCATGGGCTTTAGCACAGAGGAGGGCTAGCCCCTTCATTTCCCCATAGTTATTTCCAACACAGGGCATTTTATTTTCCTTCTGAAGTTTGCAGAAGGTCTCCAATTCATTAGTGCTTGCCCCGCTCCTCTCTTTCTTTTCTTAGGAGCTGAGTACCCATTATCCATCACATTTCTTGCAAAGCTGAGAAAATAATAGAGATGATCTGGCTCTTAGAGTAAGACTTCAGTCAAAAAAATCCCACACTTCTGCATTTCCCCAGGTCAAGAGAGGGCCACAAGGATGCTTAGGGGACTTGAGCATCTCCCCTGTGAAGAGTGACTGAGAGCCCTGGGGCTGTTTAGTCTGGAGAAGAGAAGGCGGAGAAGGGATCTGATCAATGTCTCTCAAGAGCTGAGGGGTGGGTGTCAAGGGGAGGGGGCCAGGCTCTTTTTGGTGCTTCACAACGATAAGACAAGGAACAATGGAGACAAACTCGAACATAGAATATTTCAGCTCAACATGAGGAGAAATTTCTTTACAATGAGGGTGATAGAGCCCTGGAACAGGCTGCCCAGAGAGGTTGTGGAGTCTTCTTCTCTGGAGACTTTCAAAACCCACCTGGATGCATTCCTGTGTGGACTTTTTTTGGGTGATCCTGCTTTAGCAGGGGGGTTGGACTGGATGACATCTGGAGGTCCCTTCCAACCTCTAATATTCTCTGATACTGTCATTCTAAAAATCTGTTCATTCATAAGATAACAATTAGGAATAAAATGTGCTTAAGAACATTAGTTTGCAGTTGGTTCAGTAGAGCATTAGGGAAACTGTTAGGAGTTTGACCTAACCCAGTATCCATTTCAGACAAGAGAAACCTAGACTTGATTGAGGTGAGGCAATGACTGCAACATTATCTTCATATCTTTTACTTTACTATGTCTGTTGCTGTACAGATAAAGAGTTTAGAAGGAAGTAAAAGAAAACAAAAAAGATAACTGGTGCTGGTAAGAGACTCTTTTCCCTGGCTTTGTGAAGGTTCTCTTGTTCTAGTTCATCAAAAACAGTAAATACAAACTTCAGGCTTGCTTTCAGCAGATTCCCATTTCTCTGTGTATTTTACTTGTTATAACCTTGCATTAAGATCATTGGAAAACAGAAGCAAAACATGTTTTTCCTGTCACTTGCTAATTCACAAGCAGCAATCACATCAACTTTGTGTTAGTGACAGCTGTACAAGTCTTCACTTCTAGGGCTGTGCTGGAAATATCCTCATTCTCTATGGTGGGTAGAAACTACATCTTTTAAACAGAAGGTATATAAAATAAAGTTCTCCTGGGAAGACCATCCTGTTATTTAATTTGGTCTCATCTAACTTGGCAACTTGAACAGTAGTTTGTGCTCAAATTCCATACACAGCAGAGAATGGAAGGCTACATGAGCCCCATCACATCCTTGGGACAGCCCTACCCCAGAGACACATGCCTGATCACAGAATCACAGAATTCACCAGGTTGGGAAAGCCCTTCAAGATCATCAAGTCCAACCTATCACCCAACACCATCTAATCAACTAACCCATGGCACTGAGTGCCTCATCCAGGCTGTTTTCAAACACTTCCAGGGACAGCGACTCCATCACCTCCCTGGGCAGCACATTCCAATGACAGACTCCCTGTCTGGGAAGAATTTCTTCCTACCATCCAGCCTAAATCTCCTCCGGTGCAGCTTGAGACTGTGTCCTCTCCTTCAGTCACTGTTGCCTGGGAGAAGAGACCAACCCCCACCTGGCTACAGCCTCCCATCAGGTAGTTGTAGAAGGCAATAAGGTCTCCCCTGAGCCTCCTCTTCTCCAGGCTAAAATGATGCAATGTGTGCTGACTGCACACTCCCTTAGAGATGGCTTATCCTATCCCACTCATACTGTCAATAGCCTTGCTGTGAGGAAAAACTATGAGGACAAATGTAGGTGCAGAACACGTTGGAGACATCAACCTCACTGACTACCACAGTGTTACAGTCTGAAGGGGGAACTTCAGCCCAGTCCCTGACTGCAAAGACTGGAAGTAAAATCAATTACCATTGGATGCAAAAGGAAAATAATGTTAAGGTCTATAGAATTCATTGGCTTGCTAATGGGATATAGAGCAGAGGCAGAAATAGTTATTGCACTTTTCCTTCTGCTGTTGCTTCTCTCTCTTTTTCTCTCTCTCCTACGGCCTTGCCAGAGGATCTCTGTTTTGACTCCTGTGTGAGGTAATAGGAAGGAGGGAGGGAGTTGGGGAGGAGGTGAATGGTCCCCCTGGATCCATCCAGGAGGCTCTGAGGAGTTTCTGTGTTGTTTATAAATGGTAAATCTCTTTATATTGTACATCTATTGTATCTTTGGTACATATCCATTGTATTTCATACTTCTAGATTGTAGTTTGCTTGTAAACAGAGCTTCATTTGCTTCTATCCCAAGCTGAGCTGGTCTGGCAATTTATTTTGGGGGTAGTTTCCTCCAAATTATTTGGGGGGGTGGGGGTGTAATTTCAACCCACCACACACAGGTACAAGACTGTCACTTTGACTGCTGGTGCACACACAAATGTAGAGCACTTTCAGCTCTGAGCATGGAAACAACCACACCTGAGCCCTTCCAATGTAGCAACCACCATCCTAGCATCTCAACCTGCAGTCAGCACAGTGACCTGTGGTGCATTCCCCTGTGATGTATTATTATTAGTAACATGGCAGGCAAATGCTCACATTGTGTGAGATTAAGTAGCTAGCAGGAATTGTAGTCAGATTTTTTTTTTCCTCTTGCTTGAATAGTCTTTATTTATCTCCAGGCAACAGAGCAGAAGTACAGAGAGCTTGTACTGTCATCTGACTATTCCACTCTTCAGACTTTGTCTTGGAGGGGAATGCAATGTTCTAACAGTGTGAGAGCTGAAATCCCCCTCCCACACTGACAATGACCAGGCTAGCTCAGTCTAGAAGCAAATGCAAGCTGTATTTACAAGCAAATCTACAATCTATGATGGAATGCAATGAATCTGTACAAACAGACACTATTCACAACAGTTACAAAGAGGTACAACCAACAAAAAAGCACAACCAAGCTCCCTTTGCTTCCCCCAGAGAGGGGACGTCCCAAGGGGCCTCTCCCCCCAAGACCAGAAGGACCCAGACCCCCCTGGCAGAAGGCAGAGAGTCAGGAAGCAGACAGGCTGTTCGCTCATCAAGGTCAGTGTGTTATCTTCAGCCAGAAAAGAAGCAGCAGCAGACAGACAGAAGCCCAGCGAGCTGCAAACTGCAGACTCCAACTGCCCCAACTTTGTTTTGAGTAGTGGTTCTTAAACATTTGTCTCTCCCCAAGGGAAGCGTTTAGACCAATCATTATTTGGCTTTCTTACACCCAATAGTGACTTATTTACATTCCTTCACCTTCTCTGCTTGAACTCTGTGAAGAAAAATCTGAAAGGCCGTTTCAAACCATCACACATGTGCAATGAAATTCCTTTTTCTGAAGCCAGAACAAATTCTGGTGGACTCAGTCACACCCTAGCTTTCGGAACACACGAATCCCAGTTGTGCAGATACTGAGCAAAGAGCCCTTACCCTTTTTTTTTTTTCCCCCCAACAGAAAAGGTGTGGATTTTGTGCATCTCCAAGCCTGCCAAAGCCACAGGCAGATTTTCATGCACATACCTGACAGCCCACCGACATCCATCTTCTTCAAGTTCTTTGCCTCCAGGATGACGACGGTCAGCTTGCCAGCAGTCGGCACGTAACGGAGGGAGAAGCAGATGTCACCCAGCTTTTCTTGCTGTGAAAGCAAGCACGACAAGGTGTTACATTTTCATCAGTTTTTTTTTTTTTGTACCTCTCAGAAATGCAGTTTTGAAAGCCTCCATGGAAAATCAACAGGACTACAAACTCTGACTGTTAAGCCAAACATGCAAATAAACAGTAGAGGATGTCTTAGAATCATAGGTTTGGGTTGTAAAGGACATCCAAAGGTCATCTAGTCCAACCCTCCTGCAATGACCAGGGATGTCCTCCACTAGATCAGGTTGCTCAGAGTCTTGTAGAGCCTGACCTTGAACATCTCCAGGGATGGGGCCTCAACTACCTCCTTGGGCCATCTGTTCCAGTGTTCCAGCACCCTCATGGTAAAGAATTTCCTCCTAACGTCCAGCATAAATCTACTCTTAGAATCATAGACTTGTCAGGGTTGGAAGGACTTCAAGGATCAGCCAGTCCCAAATTCCTTGCCATGGGCAGGGACACCTCACACTGCATCAGGTTACTCTGAGCCACATCCAGCCTGCCCTTCAAAACCTCCAGGGATGAGGCTTCCACCACCTCCCTGGGCAACCTCTTCCAGTGTCTCACCACCCTCATGGGGAAGAATTTCCTCCTAACATCCAATCTGAATCTACCCATTTCTAGTTTTGCTCCATTCCTCCCAGTCCTGTCACTCCCTGACACCCTCAAAAGTCCCTCCCCAGCTTTCTTGTAGCCCCCTTCAGATACTGCAAGGCCACAAGAAGGTCTCCTCAGAGCTTTCTCTTCTCCAGACTGAACAGCCCCAACTCTCTCAGTCTGTCTCCATGGCAGAGGAGCTCCAGCCCTCTGCTCATCCTCATGGCCCTTCTCTGGACACCTTCCAGCATGTCCAGATCCCTCTTGTAATAGGGGCTCCAGAACTGGATGCAGTACTCCAGGTGTGGTCTCAGCAGAGTGGATCAGAGGGGGAGAATCCCCTCCCTGGCCCTGCTGGCCACACTTCTCTTGCTGCAGCCCAGGCTCTGCTTGGCTTTCTGGGCTGCAAGTGCAGCCCTCTCTAATTTCAAACCGTTGCCCCTTGTCCTGTTGCAGGCCTTTGGAAACAGTCCCTCTCCATCCTTCTTGTAGGCTCCTTTCAGGTACTGGAGGGCTGCTATTGGGTCTCCCCAGAGCTTAGTCTTCTCCAGGCTGGATGACCTCAGCCACCTCAAGCCTGTCAACTCTTCCACGTTTCCCAGCTTAAATCCTTGATAATCTCAAATTCATTCCAACAACTGGAGTTCACAGCAACCCCCCTAAATGGAGCCAAATTACAAGCTACATGCTGGCTGCAAAGGAAGTTAGATTGCTCAGCACTTGCCCCCTGACAATCAGAGTCCCACAAAACCTGTTTGCCCTTTAAGCCAGGTCATGACTGGCTATACTTCCAGCTTATGTTTCAGTGGAAATCAATTAGGGCACATCCCAGAACCACACACAGAAACATTCAGGTTGGAAAAGACCCTGGGGATCACCCAAGTCCATGCATACACAGCTACTAGACTGTTTCTTTATGTATTTTTCAGTCAGGGTTGGAAGGGACCACAAGAATCATCCAGTTCCAACCCCCCTGCCATGGCCAGGGACACCTCACACTACAGCAGGCTGGCCAGAGCCTCATCCAGCCTGGCCTTAAACACCTCCAGGGATGGGGCCTCAGCCACCTCCCTGGACAACCCATTCCAGGCTCTCACCACTCTCATGGGGAAGAACTTCTTCCTCACATCCAGTCTGAATCTCCCCACTTCCAGCTTTATTCCATTCCCCTCAGGCCTGTCACTCCCTGATATCCTAAAAAGTCCCTCCCCAGCTTTCTTGTAGCCCCCTTCAGATACTGGATTTCCTGAGCAACTGTAACATGGGGTTGTCCCCCATACTTTTCTCACAAAAGTATAAAACACGTTGTTATAGTTTGAAGGTGGAACTTTAGCCTAGTTCCTAACTGAAAAATAAGAGTAGGGATTTTCCATAAATTTAGAGCCTGCAAGAAAGCCATTTCAGAGTGAATCTGTCCAAGAGGAGAATGCTGCTTAGAAATGATCACTGGTATGTATGATCCAAGCTTCTTTCCTCCTTCCTTTCAGGTCCAGCAATCTCTCTAGGTGGGTAACAAGGTTGCTTTTGAGAGCAGAACAATTGAGTTACACTGAACAGCTCAATAAAGCACTGCAGGCAGCAATGTTTCTCTTTCAAAGAGATTAGTCCTTATGGTGTCTGCCTGCCTGTTTGCAGAACTTCTGGCAGCAGACTATGAAGTACAGGTTCTATGAAGATGAATCTCTTTGGTTGTGGTGTTTTGTGAGAATAAATTGGAAGGTTGGCTGTTGAAAAGTTTTAGGGGTGTACCCAAAGTTTTTTGTCAAGACATCAGCTCCATGTCCTTCCTGTGTTGAGGGCTCCAGAGCTGCACACAGTACTGCAGGTGAGGTCTCATCAGAGCAGAGCAAAGTGGCAGAATCACCTCTCTGGCTCTGCTGGCAATGCTGCTTTGGATGCAGCCCAGGCTGTGATTTGCCTTCTGTGCTGCAAGCTCACCCTGCCTGCTCCTGTCCAGCTTCTCATCCATCAGCACCCCCAAGTCCTTTTCCTCAGGGCTGCTTTCTATCCCCTCCTCCCCCAGTCTGTATTGACAGTGAGGATTGCTCCAGCCCAGGAGCAGAACCCTGCCCTTGCTCTTGTTGAACCTCATGAGGTTCACCCAGGCAACTCCTCCAGCTTGTCCAGGTCACAGCATGGACTGCACTGTTGTGGATTTATTATTCCTCCCTGCCTGCATATTCTGTTATAAATCCCAGCATAGATTCAGCACATGGATGTCAGATGTATAATCTGCACAGCTGCAGCCTGCGATGGCATGGTGACAGCAAAACATGCTCCTGTTCCCCTGACATTTCAGTTTGAAAGCCCATATTGGCTAGGCTAATGGTGAAGCTGTTCAGAATGGCAGAAATCAATTGCTTATTGATTGGTGTTCGCATGGTCACAGCTCACACAGCCACCCAGTGCTCCCCATGGTTGCTGTTCTATTACATGGTAGACTTGGTTTGAATTAGCCTGGTTGATTCATGAGGCTCTGAAACAAGGCTAGGTCTGAAAGCTCATTTTTATGTTCCATCTTAGAGACCTTTGTATCACCCAACATTCATAGAATCATAGAATCAGTCAGGGTTGGAAGGCACCACAAGGACCATCCAGTTCCAACCCCCCTGCCATGGGCAGGGACACCTCACACTACAGCAGCCTGGCCAGAGCCTCATCCAGCCTGGCCTTAAACACCTGCAGGGATGGGGCCTCAACCACCTCCCTGGACAACCCATTCCAGGCTCTCACCACTCTCATGGGGAAGAACTTCTTCCTCATGTCCAAGCCTGAATCTCCCCACTTCCAGCTTTATTCCATTCCCCCCAGTCCTATCACTCCCTGAGATCCTAAAAAGTCCCTCCCCAGCTTTCTTGTAGCCCCCTTCAGATACTGCAAGGCCACAAGAAGGTCTCCTGGGAGCCTTCTCTTCTCCAGACTGAACAGCCCCAACTCTCTCAGTCTGTCCTCATAGGAGAGGTGCTCCAGCCCTCTGCTCATCCTGGTGGCCCTTCTCTGGACACCTTCCAGCATGTCCAGATGCCTCTTGTAATAGAGGCTCCAGAATTGGATGCAGTACTCCAGGTGGGGTCTCACCAGAGCTGAGCAGAGGGGGAGAATCCCCTCCCTTGACCTGCTGGCCACACTTCTCCTGATGCAGCCCAGGCTCTGCTTGGCTCTCTGGGCTTTGCCCTCACTTCCAGATTCCCTTTGGTTGTAGCAGCACAGAACCTGTGTTCCACTGGACTTATCAGAAACCTAACAGAACATCTAAACATATCTGTTTTGGGAAGGTCCTTTCAACTCAGTACCTTGCTTCTAATTGTCCCTTTGGGTGGATTTTTTTGTTTGTTTAGGGCTTTTAAAAATCTTGGGGCTTTTTTGTTGTTGTTGTTTGGAGGGGTTTTGGTTTTTTGTTTTTTTTTTTTTTTCTCCTATTTGTGTTATGACTAGGGCACGTTTAGTAAGCATAACATGGTGTTATAAAGTTTTTGTTTCTGATCTGAGAGCTTCAGCAGAGGCTGGAGGAGGTACTTTACAGTTATTGCCAGGGAGACCATCACCTCTCACAAGCTTTTCTCCATCTGTAATCATGGGATGTTTCTGTGCAAATACTGCAACAATCTACACAGAAGAGTAATTTTATGAGAGCATTTAGTGCATTTTTAGCCTCTTTTAATGTCAGCTTAGCTGCAGGAAGCAGGGAAAAGCAGCTAGCATCTTGTAAATAGCCAATTTTCCATAGATCACTACCAACCCACGGGGAATGGGAACAGATAATGGGCTAATTCCACTCAATAACGTGAGGAAAAAGCATAGGTACCTCTCTAACTGCCTACAGAATCATCTTCAGTACTTTATTGTTGCTATTAAAATCTCTATTAACTGCATTTCTTCAATATTGTGTGTACTTCACAGGATCACAGGATGTTAGGGGTTGGAAGGGACTTCCAAAGATAAATGAGTTCCAAAGATTAGGGGTTGGAAGGGACTTCCAAAGATAAATGAGTCCAACTCCCCTGCCAGAGCAGGACCAGAGAATGTAAAGCAGGTCACACAGGAATGCATCCAGATGGGGCTGGAAAGTCTCCAGAGGAGACTCCACAACCTCTCTGGGCAGCCTGTTCCAGTGCTCTGGGACCCTCACAGTGAAGAAGTTCCTCCTCATGTTGAGGTGGAACCTCCTGTGCTGCAGTTTCTCTCCATTGCCCCTTGTCCTATCGCAGGGTGCAAGTGAGCAGAGGCTGTCCCCTCCCTCTTGACCCCCAGCCCTCAGATATTGATAAACATTGATTAATCCCTTCTCAGTCTTCTCCTCTCCAGACTAAACAGCCCCAGAGCTCTCAACCTCTCCTCACCAGGCAGTGCTGCAGTCCCTTCAGCATCCTCACAGCCCTCTGTTGGACTCTCTCCTGCAGATCCCTGTCCCTCTTGAACTGGGGAGCCCAGAACTGGATGCAATATTCCAGGTGAGGTCTCAGCAGGACATTTTATCTTTGCATGGCTACCCCAAGTTTTCTAAGCTGACAAAACAAAACAAAGCAAAGCAAAGCAAAGCAAGCAAAACAAAACAAAACAAAACCCAAACCAAACCAAATGCCAACCCAACAATATTTTAGAAATATGTGCCAGGAAAAGTACTGCAAGTGGCAATGCTTCAACGAAGCAAAAAGAAAAGCAATCACTAGAGGTGTGGTTTGCAGGAGATAATTAGAAACCCCTGCAGGGCTAGGTGGTACAGATGAGTGCTTCTGGTATGGTGATTATCTCCTGGAGGTGCCTTATTGTTATAATGGATTTCTTTCAATCCTATGTATAAATAATTTATGTTAGCAAATTATTTTGATCTCTGATGGAAACGGTAAGTTAGTGATAGAAACTTCCAGCTGGGAGGTCCACAGACATTAACCTAGTCCTGTAGAATGCCTAAGTAGCAATCAAAAGACTCTCTCCATCTCAGCAGCTTCACAACTCCCTTACATTTAAAGAGGATGCAATGGAGTGGAACATAAATGACATAGTGCTGGGAATACTTCTTCAGCTGAGAAAAGGCCATTTGAAGTCCTACTGAGAACCTAGACTGTTTAGAGACAGCTCTAAGAGGCTCCTGCCTGTCTTGTGTTTCTTCTCACATTTGTCAGTAGTCATTTTTGCCTTGACAAGTGCAGTCTCTTAATGAGCTACAGAGAAAAATGCTGTTTATGCAGATCACAGAATCACAGCATCACAGAATTATTGAGGCTGGAAAAGACCTCTGAGCTCAGCCTATGACCTAACACCACCACATCAGCTAAACCCTGCCACCAAGTGCCACAGCCAAGCTTTTCTTAAAGACCTCCAGGGACCTCCCTGGGCAGTCCATCCCAGTGCCTAATCAGCCTTGCTGTGAGGAATTGCTTCCTGATACCCAACCTAAACCTCCCCTGGCACAGCTTCAGGCCATGCCCTCTTGTGCAGGGAGCAGAGCCTGACCCCCACCTGACTACAACTTTGAGGTAGTTGTAGAGAGTGATAAGGTCCCCTCTAAGTCTCCTCTTCTCCAGGCTGAACACCCCCAGCTCCCTCAGCCTCCCCTCATCAGCCTTTCCCTCCAGCCCCCTCCACAGTCTGGTTGCTCTCCTCTGGACCTGCTCTGGCACCTCAAGATCCCTCCTGAAGTGAAGGGACCCAGAGCTGCACACAGTGCTCGAGGTGAGGCCTCACCAGTGCTGAGTCCAGGGCAGAATTCCATCCCTGCTCCTGCTGGCCACGCTATTCCTGATCCAGGCCAGGATGCCATTGGCCTTCCCTGCACCCTGGGCACACTGCTGCTTCCTTCTCAGCTGCTGTCACCCAGCACTGCCAAGTCCTCTTGGCCAGGCTGCTCTCCAGCCACTCTGTCCCCAGTCTGTGGCATTACTCTCATTCATGCTGCAGAATCCCTAAGAGAGATCTCTGAATATAAACATTCTCCACATTTTTGTGCAAGATATCACAAGAAAGTTGATGCTTGCATCTCTCCTGGTAAAGAACACCAAAACAGTGAGCCACAGTCCCATATGCTTTTTTTTCCCCCCCTCCAATTAGATTTAAGACTCCAAAACAATCAGTAGAGGAAAGATATAAACACATGAGGTGGGTGTCCAACTGCAATACCTCTTTTGATTGTGGGTATTTAGGTAAGCCTGAGAGAAACACAACAGGATGCATTTATGGACAAAGACCCAAAGCACAATCTTCCACCAATCAATATTTACCAGGGAAGCTCCTGTTTACTGTAGAGTTTTCACACCAACCAAGATTGTTGTAAAACTCTGTGGAGAAGACAGAGACAGCCTACAAGTGGGTTATACACTGCAGTAGTCTTCCCAATTAAACTGTAATGACAGAATCTCTAACCTCAATCTATGCATCCAGGGGCTTCAGACAGTGTTGAGGTCACTGGAGTCTGTCTACAGCATGGAAATCTCAAATTCAAGGAATACCTTATCTTGGCATGTAAGGTCAGTAGGTCAAGAGAGGTTCTCCTCCCCCTTCTACTCTGGACAAGATTTCAAGGTCCCTTCCAGCCCCTAACTTTGATTCTGTGAGACTATACCCTCTTCAAATGTTCCAACTTGGGCATAAAAGGAAGCTCCTGTTAATGTAATGCATTCAATTACAAGTCATATAACAAGTAAATTAAAAAACAAAGCAAAGTGAAATAGGTTACAGCAGGAGATCTCAAAAGAAACAGCAGGTTGTTGAGGCAAGGGTCCAGAGGGCTCGTTTTGGATCCTGCAAAAAAGCAACTAGCAGTGATAACAGAAGAAGGTAGAACAGGGACTGATGCTAGGTGAACAGAGAACAGAAATAGAAGCAAAGGTAAGCTTTAAAAGGGAGAAGTTTTAGGGCAGACAAGGAACAATCCTTCAGGGATCTGCCGGAGACAATGCAGCAGAGAGCCAGGAGGCTGCTTAGGGGACTTGAGCATCTCCCCTGTGAAGAGAGACTGAGAGCCCTGGGGCTGTTTAGTCTGGAGAAGAGAAGGCTGAGAGGGATCTGATCAATGTCTCTCAAGAGCTGAAGGCTGGGTGTCAAGGGGAGGGGGCCAGGCTCTTTTGGGTGGTGCACAGGAATAAGCCAAGGAACAATGGAGACAAACTTGACCAGAGAAGATTTCAGCTCAATGTGAGGAGAAACTTCTTTCCAGTGAGGGTGACAGAGCCCTGGAGCAGGCTACCCAGAGAGGTTGTGGAGTCTCCTTCTCTGGAGACCTTCCAAACCCACCTGGATGCATTCCTGTGTGGACTCCCCTGGGTGATCCTGCCCTGGCAGGGGGGTTGGACTGGATGATCTCTGGAGGTCCCTTCCCACCTCTAATGCTCTGTGATTCTGTGAATGTATTAAGGGTATTGGGAGGTGGTATCTGTAGAGATGCAGTCATGGTATAAAGTAGGAGTGAGGAAAAGCCAAAAGAAATAGTTAATTGCAATTAATTAATGGGAGATTCAGACTGGACATGAGGAAGAAGTTCTTCCCCATGAGAGTGGTGAGAGCCTGGAATGGGTTGTCCAGGGAGGTGGTTGAGGCCCCATCCCTGGAGGTGTTTAAGGCCAGGCTGGATGAGGCTCTGGCCAGCCTGCTGTAGTGTGAGGTGTCCCTGGCCATGGCAGGGGGGTTGGAACTGGCTGATCCTTGTGGTCCCTTCCAACCCTGACTGATTCTATGAGTCTATATTAATTTTGACTGATTTCCTCACTGGAGTCCTACTCTCTGACTCCTTTGTGACACAACTTCTCTATGCCAGCACAACTTCTTAGGGCTTTAAGGGAACACACCTAACAGGAGCTTTCTGTGCAAATGAAAATCTATTTTCCCCTTCCTCTGAACAGCACTTCTTGACATACAATTTCTTCACAAATCTCTGTCTTGGAAATGTAATATATATATTTTTAAAGGTAGTAGATTTGCTTTCTTTTACCTGCCCTAATTATGTGATATTCTGCAACTTAATGGCAATTCAAATGTCAGGCAATAATTTGACCCAGCCAACGTCATTAAAAAATTAACAACTCAGGTTTTGCCAGCTCCCTCCTTAAAGTCCTGTTCATTATGTTTTAAACTTTTTAGAGGACAGACTTCTATTGCTGCTTTCTGAAAAGCCCCAAAGAGGGAACAGTGTTATTGTTGTTAGCAGAAAATGACACTTCACGGTCATCAGTTTAAAAGCATTACAAATCCTCTGGCAAAATGAGAAGTGCTGTGGCTGAAGGCACTCCAAATCAAAGATTAGAATACAACACACTCTTTGATTTCCAAACAAGAGACTGTGATAGCCAAACATACCCAGTTCCTAATTAAACAAGAAGAAAATGAATTTCTGAAGTAAATGGGAAAGGGAGGAATTAATTAAAAGGAACATCCATGCCTGAACACCATCTCCTGGTACCCTCTGACTCTTCACCTACCCAGGAATGCAGCTGGCTGCTCTGCTTTAATGATTGCATCTCACTCTGGTTTGCCACTTGGCTTCTCCTCAGTTCCTGCCTCATCATCTTTCTAAATGTCATTTACATTTTATGCAGGCCAGTGCACAAAATAAAATTAATTCAACTGAATGGCACATTAATATTATCACTTCAGACAGCATAGAAAACTTATTAAGTATAGCATGTCACAAGGGTAGTCAGCCAGTGAGTGGTCCAAGTACAACACTGAAATGAAAAGGCTGCACATCTGAAAGATTTTTTTTGTTTGTTTGTTTGTTGTTGTTTGGTTTTTTTTTTTTCCCAGACTCACAGAATGTCAGGGGTTGGAAGGGATCTCAAAAGCTCATCAAGTCCAACCCCCCTGCCAGAGCAGAATCACCTAGAGTAGATCACACAGGAACACATCCAGGTAGGTTTTGAATATCTCCAGAGAGGGAGACTCCACAACCCCCCTGGGCAGCTCTGCCAGTGTTCTGTCACCCTCACAGGGAAAAAAAAAAGAATTCCCCATATTCATATGGAACTTCCTATGCCTCACCTTCCACCACTGCCCCTTGTGCTGGCATTGGGCATCACACAGCAGAGTCTGGCTCCAGCCTCTGGGCACTCCCCCTGCACATCTTTAGCACCAGCAATGAGGTCACCTCTCAGGCTCCTCCTCTCCAAGCTACAGAGCCTTCAGCTCCCTCAGCTTCTCCTCATAAGGAAGATGTTCCACTCCCTGAATCATCTTTGTGGCTCTGGGCTGGACTCTTTCAAGCAGTTTCCTGAGGTCCTTCCTGAACTGAGGGGACCAGAACTGGACACAATACTCCAGATGCAGTCTCACCAATGCAGAGTGGAAGGGGAGGAGAACCTCTCTTGACCTACTGACCACAGCCCTTCTAATCCACCCCAGGATGCCATTGGCCTTCTTGGCCACCAGAGCACATTCCTGGCTCATGGTCAGCCTCCCATCCACCAGGACCCCCAGGTCCTTTGCTCCTTCACTGCTCTCCAGCAGCTCAGTCCCCATCCTCTCCTGCTCCCTGGGGTTGTTCTTTCCCAGGTGCAAGACTCTCCCCTTGCCCCTATTTCTCCCTGCCCAGCTCTCAGCCTGTCTCAGTCTGGCTGACTGGCAGCACAACCCTCCTGTGTCAGCCACTCCTCCCAGTTTGGTGTCCTCAGCAAACTTGCTGACAGTGCTCTCTGTGCCCTCATCCAGGTCAATGATGAATGGATTGAACAGCTCTGGTCCCAGTACTGACCCTGAGGGACTCCACTGGTTACAGGTCTCCAAGCAGACTCTGTCCCATTGACCACAACTCTCTGACTTCTTTCCTTCAAGCAGTTCCCATCCACCTCCCTCCCTGATCCTCCAGACCACACTGCCCCAGTTCAGCTGCAAGGATGCTGTGGCAGACAGTGTCAAATGCTTTACTGAAATCAAGACAAACCACATCCACTGCTCTGCCATCATCTATCCACCTGCTTATGTACTCATAAAAGACTTATCAGTCACTGTAAGAAGTCAAAGCACAAAGCTTTTCCTTAATTATTAGAATATTATATGTGCATTGCAGTCCTTGTCCTGCTGTGATAGGGTACAGGAAGCCACAGCACCCTTGCTTAATTTGCAAACATCCCTTAGAGTAAGCATGGCTACCTAATGCTTTGTTAGATTTTACTAGCAAGAATGTTTTTATTTCCAGAAGTAATGGGCTCCAAAGCTTTAGATTAGGGATTGGTATTACAGCATACATCCAAAAATATACAGGATCAGTCAACAGCAGAGAAATGTAATTAAGAATCAGGTCAATTACCAATTTCTCACTTGTAAGATGCATCACTGGATGTTGTACTGCATTAAAATCCTGGCAAGAACAGACTCCTTGCTCTGATAACTGTACCATTAATCTTTCAATTAATGAAAGATAGAACACACAGATAAAAGAAAGCAGCAGATGGGAGTGACTGATGTGATGGACTGAGCTACCATCTATGGGTGCTGGTATAGTCTGCTGAAATTCAGCAGGCCCAGAGAAAGAAAGGTGAATTCAGTGCCTCTGTTACTGAAGTCATTCAGTGTATTTCTATTTGTTCTGTGAGAAGCACCAAGAGATCACAGGATCACAGAGGATCACACAGGATCACAGGATGTTAGGGGTTGGAAGTGACCTCTGGAAATCATCCAGTCCAACCCCCCTGCCAGAGCAGGAACATAGAACCCAGCTCAGGTCCACAGGAAGGCATCCAGATGGGGCTTGAAAGTCTCCAGAGAAGGAGACTCCACAACCTCTCTGGGCAGCCTGTTCCAGTGCTCTGGGACCCTCCCAGTGAAAAAGTTCCTCCTCATGTTGAGGTGGAACCTCCTGTGATGGAGTTTCCATCCATTGCCCCTTGTCCTATCCCAGGGTGCAAGTGAGCAGAGCCTGTCCCCTCCCTCTTGACCCCCAGCCCTCAGGTATTGATAAACATTGATTAAATCCCCTCTTAGTCTTCTCTCCAAACTAACCACCCCAGAGCTCTCAGCCTCTCCTCACCAGGCAGTGCTGCAGTCCCTTCAGCATCCTCATAGCCCTCCACTGGTCTCTTCCCAGCAGATCCCTGTCCCTCTTGAACTGGGGAGCCCAGAATTGGATGCAATATTCCAGGTGAGGTCTCCCCATGGCAGAGCAGAGGAGGAGGAGAACCTCCCTGGATCTGCTGGACGCACTCCTCTGAATGCACCCCAGGACCCCATATTGGCCTTCTTGGCCACAAGGACACATTGCTGTCCCATGCAGAACCTGTTGTCCACCAGCACTCCCAGGTCCCTCTCCACAGGGCTGCTCTCCAGCAGATCCCCTCCCATCCTGTACTGGTGCACCACAGGTTAGAAATTCAGTAGAGTTTGTGGATTACCTTTGCAGCCAGCTGTGTTCTCCCCTTTCCTCTGTAACACCCCAAGACTGAAGGAGCATGCATCTTGTATCAGTCCCAGCTGCATTACACATCAATGGTTCCTTTGCAGTGGGAAGCTCAGCTCCTGTGGATAGATGCCCTCTCTTTTTATCTCTTGCTTGCTGTTTAGGCCAGTTCAACTTTCATGTTCCTCCATAAAGTCTTCCAGCTTCATGACCCCAATCACAAGCCCCACAGAATGCAGCAGCCTCCTCCAAAATCTCCTAAACTGGCAATTAGGCAAGAGGCAGAATGTGATATCATTCTTTTTAAACTAGAAACTTAGCTAGACGCAGCCCAAGCATAACTTGAGAGGACTGAAGAGCTTCCCTCAACAGGGCCAGAGCCTCAACAGCTTCTTTGAGGCATTGCCTTCTAGTGAATTTTCAGGAAGCTTCTTACTATGCTATTCAGCTTCCAAGGGCAGCTTGCAACATAATTCTGTCTTCATTTTCACAAGAGGACAACTCAGCCATAGAGGCAGGTCAGGATCTTCACTGCACTGCAAGCACAGTGGTGCAGTGCAGGGAACTACACAGCAAGCTGAAAAAGAACTGGGTTTGCTAATGGGAAAAGCAGAGACAGCTGAGCTAAGGTCACAGCTGAGAGGTGAATTCTTATAACAAGGCAGTTCTGTGCCTGTAATTTATTAGGATGAAGACGACTCCTTTGTGTTTTTAAGGGCCATGAGGATGAGCAGAGGGCTGGAGCTCCTCTGTTAGGGAGACAGACCGAGAGAGTTGGGACTGTTCAGTCTGGAGAAGAGAAGGCTCCCGGGAGACCTTCTGGTGGCCTTCCAGTAACTGAACGGGGCTACAAGAAAGCTGGGGAAGGACTTATAGGGGGTCAGGGAGTGATAGAACTGGGGGGAATGGAGCAAAAGTAGAAGTGGGTAGACTCAGATTGGATGTTAGGAAGAAGTTCTTCCCCATGAGGGTGGTGAGACACTGGAAGAGGTTGCCTAGAGAGGTGATGGAAGCCTCATCCCTGGAGGTTTTTGCAGCCAGGCTGGATGTGGCTGTGAGCAGCTTGCTGTAGTGTGAGGTGTCCCTGGCCATGGCAGGGGGGTTGGAACTGGATGATCCTTGAGGTCCCTTCTGACCCTGACAATTCTATGATTCTATGTTTAATATAACCCAAGTCAATGTCATTTTTTATTTCCATCCAGTGCCTCTGTGATACAAGTACAGGCAGGATTTGAAATCCCTCTTTGTATCACTGCTCTTCATTCTGGAAGTTTTATTACTTTGTCCTCTTCTACTCATTTTTGTGCTGGAGGTTTTTCCAGAGCATGAAAACTGCTTAAAAATACGAGACAGGGTAAAGGATATATAGCAGGAAAAAAGGAAAGCTGAAAACCCTCAGAAAAACTCAGGGCCCCTCTTGTTTCAGGGAAGTCAGAAATATCTAAAATGTCCTCTCAGATATTTTTGATATTTTTGTCTTTGGTTCCAGTGCGAATGAAAAAACCAACACATGCCTCTTTCTACAACACCTTGCATGATAAGCTTTAAGTTCAGCTCATGAATCATTCGTGCTCAGCTCAAGTAGGAATTCCTTCTAACAAGTGCTATGTATTCAAATCTATTGACTTACTGTTAACCAGGCCCATATGCACTTCTTAAACTAAGAATTCAAAACCATATTTTTATGAAACTACTCAAAAACATAGAATTTTTTGGATAAATATACACTGACAAACCACTCTTTCATTCTTCCACTTCCACTAGCTGTTTCATGTGCCAGTGGGATCCTGGGATGCATCAGGAAAGGTGTGTGTCCAGCAGTGCTAGGGAGGTTCTTCTACTCTGCCCTGCTCAGACCACAGCTGCAATCCTGTGTCCAGTTTGGGCTCCCCAGGTCAAGAGAGACAGAGACCTGCTGGAGAGAGTCCAAGGGAGAGCCAGGAGGATGCTTAGGGGACTTGAGCATCTCCCCTGTGAAGAGAGACTGAGAGCCCTGGGGCTGTTTAGTCTGGAGAAGAGAAGGCTGAGAGGGGATCTGATCAATGTCTCTCAAGAGCTGAGGGGTGGGTGTCAGGAGAAGGGGGCCAGGCTCTATTGGGTGGTGCACAGTGATAAGACAAAGAACAACAGCAGGTTCAAACTTGACCAGAGAAGTTTTTTACCTCAACATGAGGAGAAACGTCTTTACAGTGAGGGTGACAGAGCCCTGGAACAGGCTGCCCAGGGGGGTTGTGGAGTCTCTTTTTGTGGAGACTTTCAAACCCCACCTGGGTGCATTAGTGTGCAGACTCCCCTGGGTGATGCTGCTCTGGCAGGGGGGTTGGACCTGTTGATCTCTTGAGGCCCCTTCCAACCTCTGATATACTGTGAGACTGTGAAACTTTGAGATACTCTCCTAACACATTCTTTAGGATGAGAAGACAGTTCATTAAAGGTCATCATAGCAATCATTACCACACACTGGATTTCATTAATCTCCTCAGTAAAAAAGAAAGAAGTCACCACGGTCATCTATAAAAATCTAGGAAAGCAGACTGCACTTATGTCATGAGAGCTCTGCCTCCATAAGGTTTATTTTTAATAAATCTTAGACCACAAGGGAAATTCCAGAAGACTGAAACACTGCTAATGTAATGCCTATCTTACTCAAAAAAAAAAAAAAGAAAAGAAAAAGCCAAAGGGGATGCAGTATCTATCAGCCATTTGCCTTTTATCAAACCTAGATGAAGGAAAGGAAGAACTCATAAAAGTTTGCATGAATGTTGATTTAAAGGGTATGAAATGTGGAATCAAATGGTTTTATCAAAAATAGGTCTTTTCAGCTACAACCAGATTCACTCTTTGTAAATTTTGTTGATGAAGAAACACACAAAACCTGGTGCATTAAAAAGAGTGTGTCCAGCAGATCCAGAGAGGTTCTCCTCCCCCTTTACTCTGCCCTGGTGAGGCCCCACCTGGAGTATTGCATCCAATTCTGGACTGCCCAGTTTAGGAGGGACAGGGATGTGCTGGAGAGAGACCAATGGAGGGCTATGAGGATGATGAAGGGACTGGAGCACTGCCTGGTGAGGAGAGGCTGAGAGCCCTGGGGCTGTTTAAGTCTGGAGAGGAGTAAAAGGGGATCTAATAAATGTTTATAAATATCTTAGGGCTGGGGATCAAAACGGAGGGGACAGGCTCTGCTCACTTGCGCCCTGGGATAGGACAAGGGGCAGTGGATAGAAACTCCAGCACAGGAGGTTCCACCTCAACATGAGGAACAACTTCTTCACTGGGAGGGTCCCAGAGCACTGGAACAGGCTGCCCAGAGAGGTTGTGGAGTCTCCTTCTCTGGAGAATTTCAAGCCCCATCTGGATGTGTTCCTGTGTGACCTGTGCTGGATTCTCTGGTCCTGCTCTGGCAGGGGGGTTGGACTTGATGATCTCCAGAGGTCCCTTCCAACCCCTAACATCCTGTCAGCCTGTGTTCCTGTGTGAATGAGTAAAAACACTTCCAGCATAACTTGCTGCTCTCTAATTCTGGTCTGGGAATTAACAGAGAGGGGAAAGACAGCTGCAGACCTCAGGGCACTCACATGAAAATGAGCTGCTGTCAGTTTTGACGCCTGAGCTCCAGTCATCAACTCCTGTTTGTTTTCACAGTTACTGAGGAATTTATGGAAAAACAAAGGTTAAAAAAAAAAAAACCAAACCAAACCAAACCAAACCCCAAACACCTGGATTCCAGACAAGCCAGCAGCTCTGAAGATTACCCAAAGTAATTTAAGAAGCACCTAAAACTCGTTAAGGCTCTTATGGAAGCTCACACACTGCCCACTGTGGTGCATACTAAAGAGAAGCTGCAGTGCCAGGCTCTGCCCTGGTGTGGTGAGTTAAGAAAAAATCCCACCCACACTGACAATAAGCAGGCTAACTCAGTTCAGAAGCAAATGAAGCTGTATTTACAGAAGCAAATGAAGCTGTATTTACAGGCAAAGCCACAACCTATAATGCAATGCAATGAATATGTACAAATAGACACTATCCACTACATTTACAAATAGGTACAATCAACAGAAAAACACAACAAACCTCCCTGGCCCCAGAGGGGCTCTGCCTCTTTCCTTGCCTTCCACAGACCCCCCTGGCAGAAGGAAGAAATCTAAGA